>NC_057871.1:31636175-31936175 GCF_019740435.1 Gambusia affinis | reverse complement strand
AAAGTTTTCCTACCTTGGAGCTGGATTTGGCTGTGTTCAGTGAGTGTCCTGGAGGAGAGAGTCCGGATCCTGTGTGTGAGCTGATGAGTGACAGTGGTCTCTGTTTTTATACCGCAGCTGACATGTGTCTCCTGTCGAACCAGGGCACCTTCCTAAAACAAATATTTGCGTGCCGGATCGGTCAGACTCGCTCTGTTTACCCTATTACCGGGCAACCTGGGAGGAGATCTAAGCCTAATGGGGGCTCTGCTAAGTGACCATGGAGAGTTTTTACACACGTGTACACAAGCTCATCATTGCTTTTTCCGTTCCTGTTATCAGGCTAGTTAAAAGATAAAAGAGCGTGAAATCCAATCACCCACTGTGTTGATTTCTAAAGGGGTCGAGAGGAGGCCGGGAGTGGTCACTGTATTCACCCGGACCCTCGTCTGCCCTGGACACCACACTGTGACACTGCACAGGATGCTCAGAGTCAGACTTCCTGAGACATGAAATTCCACCATACTTTTTATATGCGAACTCCATTTTGTGTGTGCATGCATGTGTGTGTGTGTGTGTGTTATCAGGATATCCAGACTCATCTGGTCTTGCCTGTCATCAGTATCCAGGCTTCTGTGTTGATTTTAGGACTAAAGATCAATAGCTGCAATATGTCAGCACTTGAGAGCCTGACAAAGAATTGCACACCTTCTTAGGTACACAAGCACCTAAATACATATGGACACACTCAAAAAACAGTCAGATTTTGTTTTACTTGATGCTTTTAAGAAACATATATAACATATTTTAAGACAAAGGTTGATTAACCAGTCCATTTTATGATGTACAAGATGTCTTTTTTTATTTATATACATTAGTATGCAAGATTCATGAACCATATTTTTTTGAATGAAATATGACTCATGACTTTATAACTGAAGTCACGACCCTTTAGCTATAAACTTGTAATATCTAAGGAAGATATAATACTACAGAAAATGTGTAATTTTTCAACTAATGAAACACTTAAGCTGTAGAATAAAAATATTTTAAAACAGCCACAGATTTTCTCTGAAGATGTCAGCAAACCCTGATCTTAGCATGGGCTTACTGGGGCTGCAGCCCAAGGACCCGGCGCTTTGGGGGCCGAAAGATGCTTTGTATTTTTGTGAATGAATAAGGTCAGAATGCCTTAATGTTATCACTGGCTAGGAGGATTTTGGGAGTGTTGTGGAAAGACTGTCTGACTTGTTCTGGCAAACGTCCATCATGAATGCTGATTATTATTGCTGGGTTTCAGATGACGTAGCACCGATGTCACCCAGTGCAGATGGAGGGCTGGAAGTAAATGCAGCCCATTTATTTCTGTTGATCCAGCATCAATATGTCTAAAGTCTGTGTCCTGTACAGTTGTTCCAACCGTTCTAATAGAGAGAAAGATGAACGTTATTCTCTTGTTTCAAAAGTAGTTGGTCACAAGAGAGTTAATTTTAAAAAACTTACAGAAAAAAGAAGAGAAAAGTGAATCAACAATCTACAGCTAAAAACAGGAGGTGCAGAAACTAACAATGCCAGAGTTTGCAGGTAATGATTGCATCATTTAAACTGTATTTTCAGATGTTTTATTGGACAGTTACTTAGAAAGACAAGCATTCATATGTAATTCATATGTATTATTTTTATGCCCTAGCTTGGCTGACCTCAGAGTGCTAATGTTGTTAGCAGCTAGCTCAGTGCTGAGTCCCGGACAGAAAATAGAATGTTTATTAACTGGGGCTTTCATGCTACAACAACAAAAAAAAAAGCTAAATAAATTAAATCTAATCTATCCAACTTGACTTCCTATCACTGAAGAAAAAATCATGCTAATCAAAAATACACCAGACACAGACCTGCAGCCCGGGAGCGGTTCTAGACAGAGGATAACGGGGGTACTGAGGAAATTATACAAAATGTGTTTTAACATTTAGAGGTAGATTTTTTTTACCTTCACAATATTACTTTAACAATGAATTAAAAATTATAGTGTTGCACTTTTAGCTACTGTATTGAGTTAGGTTCATATTTTTCATCTGCAACCTGACTCTCTGGAGACACTAGTGCCTCCATTAATATATCAAATGATGATATATATTTCTCTCCTGTTTGAACCCCCCACAGGGCTCCCCGAGGGACACGGTCGAACGCCTTCTCCAAGTCCACAAAACACATGTAGACTGGTTGGGCGAACAACCATGCACCCTCCAGGACCCTGCTGAGGGTCGTGGTCGTGTTCCACGACCAGGACGAAAACCACACTGCTCTTCCTGAATCCGAGGTTCGACAATCCGACGGACCCTCCTCTCCAGAACCCCCGAATAGACCTTGACAGGAAGGCTTAAGAGTGTGACCCCCCTATAATTGGAGCACACCCTCCGGTCCCCCTTTTTGAACAGGGGGACCACCACCCCGGTCTGCCAATCCAGGGGAACTGCCCCCGATGTCCATGCGATATTGAAGAGTCGCGTTAGCCAACACAACCCTACAACATCCAGTGCCTTGAGGAACTCCGGGCGGATCTCATCCACCCCCAGGGCCCTGCCACCGAGGAGCTTTTTAACCACCTCGGCGACCTCAACCCCAGAGATTGGAGAGCCCAACCCAGAGTCCCCAGGCTCAGCTTCCAAAATAGAAGGCATGTCGGTGGGATTGAGGAGGTCTTCGAAGTATTCTGCCCACCAGCCCACAACATCCCGAGTTGAAGTCAGCAGCACACCATCCCCACTGTAAACAGTGTTGGTGCTGCACTGCTTCCCCCTCCTGAGACGCCGGATGGTGGACCAGAATCGCCTCGAAGCCGTACGGAAGTCTTTCTTCATGGCCTCTCCAAACTCCTCCCACACCCGAGTTTTTGCCTCAGCAACCACCCGAGCCGGTACCCATCAGCTGCTTCCGGAGTCCCACAGGCCAAAAAGGCCCGATAGGACTCCTTCTTCAGCCTGACGGCTTCCCTCACCGAAGGTGTCCACCAACGGGTTCGAGGGTTGCCGCCGCGACAGGCACCGACAACCTTGCGGTCACAGCTCAGATGGGCCGCCTCGACAATGGAGGCACGGAACACGGTCCACTCGGACTCCATGTCCCCCACCTCCCCCGGGACGTGTTTGAAGTTCTGCCGGAGGTGGGAGTTAAAGCTCCGTCTCACAGGGGATTCCGCCAGACGTTCCCAGCAGAACCTCACAACACGTTTGGGCCTGCCAGGTCTGACCGGCATCCTCCCCCACCAGCGGAGCCAACTCACCACCAGGTAGTGGTCAGTGGACAGCACCGCTCCTCTCTTCACCCGAGTGTCCAAGATATACGGCCGCAGATCCGATGAAATGATGACAAAGTCGATCATCGAACTGCAGCCTAGGGTGTCCTGATGCCAAGTGCACATATGGACACCCTTAGGCTTGAACATGGTGTTCGTTATGGACAATCCATGACGAGCACAGAAGTCCAACAACAGAACACCACTCGAGTTCAGATCGGGGGGGCCGTTCCTCCCAACCACGCCCCTCCAGACCTCACTGTCATTGCCCACGTGAGCGTTGAAGTCCCCCAGCAGAACAAGGGAGTCCCCAGGTGGAGCACTCTCCAGTACCCCCTCTAGGGACTCCAAAAAGGGTGGGTAACTTGAACTGTCATTCGGCCCGTAAGCACAAACGACAGTCAGGACCCGTCCCCCCACCCGTAGGCGGAGGGAGGCTACCCTCTCGTTCACCGGGGTAAACCCCAACGTACAGGCGCCGAGATGGGGAGCAACAAGTATGCCCACTCCTGCCCGATGCCTCTCACCTTGGGCAACTCCAGAGTGGAAGTATGTCCAGCCCCTCTCAAGGAGACTGGTTCCAGAACCAGAGCCATGCGTCGAGGTGAGACCGACTATTTCTAGCCGGAACCTCTCAGCCTCACACACACTAGCTCCGACTCCTTCCCCACCAGAGAGGTGACATTCCACGTCACAAGAGCTAACTTCCGCAACCGAGGATCGGACCGCCAGGGTCCCCTCCCTCGGCTGCCACCCATAACACAATGCACCCGACCCCGTTGGCCCCTCTCACAGGTAGTGGGCCCATGGCAGCCCGAAGAGGAAACCCATGTTTCCTCTTCGGGCTGTGCCCGGCTGGGCTCCATGGGTAAAAGCCCGGCCACCAGACGCTCGCCGTCGTGCCCCCCCTCCAGTCCTGGCTCCAGAGTGGGGCCCCAGTGACCCGCGTCCGGGCGAGGGAACACGTAGTCCAAAGTTTGCAATCATCATAGGGATCTTCGGGCTGCACTTTGTCTGACCGCTCACCTGGGACCTGTCTGCCTTGGGTGACTCTACCAGGGGCATGAAGCCCCGGACAGCATAGCTACCAGGATCATTGGAGCACTCAAACCCCTCCACCACGATAAGGTGGCAGCCCAAGGAGAGGTGTACAAAATATTTGGGTACATTTTACCTAAAAAAAAAAGAAAAAGAAAACATACTCACTACACAACCATGCTCCAAGAGTTGTGAGCAACTCTTGGAGCATGGTTGTGACAAATCATGTAACAAAACATTTCACATGGTGAATTGTTTTGTTACTGTTAAAATTATCTACAGCTTTTGTTCCTTGGTCCTAATGATGTTATTAGTTCACTAACAGACAGTACACCTCTTGTAATTGATAAGCTTCTAAATGATCAATTTGAAGCATCAGTATGCATTGAAGAAGATCATATCAGTCAGATTAAGTAAAATATCATCATACTAAAACCAATCAAAATCATATGTCTCTGAAAGTTAAGTTCTCCTTTTCAGGGAGCTTAGACTGTATGAAAGAAATAATTGAAATTTACTAAGAAATATTTAATTTTCAGAATCCTGACAACAAAACTTAAATTTTGAATTGAATGATTACATGGGAGGGAATCAAAAAGCTAACATGCCAATCAGGTGCAAGTTGGGCAGGTTAAAGTAAGAGAAACCAGATACTGCAGTATAATGTTGCAGTATATGTTGATAAAGATACTGCAGTATCTGGTTTCTCTTACTTTAACCCACCTAACTTGCACCTGAAGTAAAGCATGCTGAAGACCAGCAAGCCAAACATTCACAGAGTGGATGTAGCAGAATATCGGAGTTCAGGAGATACAGGATAGAAGATCTGACTGAATCAAGACATTGCCCAGAGGTTCAGACTGGGGAACTAACTGGCAAATTGCTAGCTAAGTATGTGGAGCAGGAAAATAGGTTGTATTTACTTAAATTTATGCAAACAAATTGCCTCAAAAGATTCACTTACTGCATCATACAAAAGACAAGTGTAGTTGCATTGTGTAGTTAAATTTAAGAAAACCACAAATTCACTGATTGAATTGTTGGCATATATTTGAATTTGAGCAATAGAAAAAAAAAAACCTACAGTATATAAAACATGACTGGCCTTTCATGTTGATAAATATTTACACAGATCATCTTTCAATAAATCAATAGAAATGCAAGTGCACACACTAAAACATCAAATCTAAATAAATAATATGAATTGTATTAAATATTTTAATATAGACTGATGATTCACATTGATCATTTATAAGCTTTAATAATAGAACATTCCACAACTACAGGTGTACTACATTTTGGTAGTGAACACACTTATGACAAGTGTGATATCATGGATGGAAGGAAAGCATCGTTAAGGAAAAGGATCATACAGCGTATAAATCAATGACAAAACTTGTGGATCATGTTAAAGGTAACAAAAAATTTCCCATCTTGTGAGCAACTCTAGGAGAGTGATTGTGCAGTGTAAAAAAACCTTTCAACTTTGGGGAAAGCTGAAAGTTAAATACGAGTAACCTCACCTAGGCCTGTTTAATGACAATCACATCTTCTTAAAAAGTACATGTACAAATGAGGAACATTTACTGAAATGTGTCACACTAGCAAGTGTTACAGAAAAAAAATCTATAAGAGTTTAAAATTTTAATGACAGTTTTCGGAACAGATAAAGGAAATCACAAACTCATAGTCAGCACTGACTAATCGTGTCACCATAAATAATGCAGTAAAACTATAGGTTTCTTTAGAGGTATGCATTAACTCTTACGCAGAGAAAGGGGCATTTTTTTCCCCCTCATGACTGGCCCCTGCACACACGGACACACAAATGGTGTAGTAAGGAGGGGAGAGCCACCTGCAAAGAGAATGTTTATTTTGGGGGATGGAGTATTTATTTTAGGTGGGGGGAGGTGGGGCATCCGGTCAGCAATTAATTATTAGGGTCATAAATCACTCAACCGATTAAATTTAGTCATAAGGTTGTTTATTATATCTCTGTCTTTATATACATAAGGTAAATTATAGAAAATAAGTCCATATACTAAATGTTTTTAACCATTTTATTGCCAATGTACAGACAGGAAGAGCATGCTAGGGTGACCATTTGGGAAAACCAGGACACCTTGGAGGGGCGGTGGGGGAATCTCTGTTCCCATGCTTAGAGATGTCTGTGGCATGCACTCACTTAACATAAGTGAGTGCATGTTAAGTGCACTCACTTAACATGCAAGTGAGTGCACTTGATATAAATATCATAATATAAATATCATGTTACAATCCTATAATAACATGATATTTACAGTTGGTTCATTAAAAATGCTTTTCAGTAAAAGTATTTTACTGAAAATACTTTCAGTAAAATACAGCAATAACTGTTATTGCTGTTGACAATAACAAAATTATCATTTGTTATTGGAGTCTCCAATAACAAATGATAATTTTATTCAAAATGTATTTATTAAAAAATGCTTAACAATTCCAATAATGAATGAATAGCACAATGAAAGAAATAATGTCTCATCTAAACATCCCTCACTTAATAAAAGTTAACAATAACTCTCATCTCCCAATAACACATGATACTCAGCCTCAGTAATGAACGAAATAATGTCTGTTCTGTAGGCTATTGGAAAAAAATTCATTAACAAATGAGCTAATTAACAAAAAATACCGCTTGTGTCGCAAAAATAACTCAAAATGTACCAAAAACGAACCCGGTCTGAAAGCGGGGAAACTCCTTTGTAAATCGTCGGTAAACATACATTTGCGCTTTGGCATGTTGTTGGCGTACTGGCAGCCACGCTATCTATCTTCTGATTAAGAACAGGGCTGCCCGCACTGACGCGGCTCAGGGATTACGTCACACGCAGCGCCGTGCGCAGTGCCCTAGTGCCTGTAAATTTAATGGTCCAATGAAGGTAATTTAAAAACCGGGACATTTTCTCACTTTCTAAAAAAAACCCGGGACGCCCAGGACAGGACGTGAAATACGGACATGTGCCGGGAAATACGGACGTTTGGTCACCCTGTGCATGCTCTCATAGAATAGCAGCCAGTGCATTTAGTGAGATGTTGATCAATACAAGGTGAGGCTCAACTCGCTGCTGCCTCACCTGCTTCACTTCCAAGCATTTCAATGGGAAACTGAGAAAATTCTGCAATTTTGAAGAAAAAAAGAATCAAAATTCTTTTTTTCTAATAAACTATTTTTATATGAAAAATAGTTTATTAGTACAAACCATAGGTTGAAAATAGGAATATAAATTATCTTATATATTATTCTTCCATTATGCCTGCCTTCCCTGACCGCACGTCACTGATGTCAAGGTTGTCAAAGTTAAGTAGTAGCATAACTAACCTACTCCCCATTGTTATATATTTTTTAAATTAAAACTTTTTACTTACCTCGTGCACTGGCTGCTTTGAACACGGGGTGCAGCTCCTGCCGAGCACATAGATGCAGACACATAATAAAAGGGTATACTAAATAATGGGACATGTCTCCCTGTCCTTCATAAAGTTATGCCTGGACTTGATGTTACTAGTTCCAACCCATCTCTGCAAACTGTCTTGCAGAGAAAAATGTGCACTTTTCCTCTGTAGAAAAGTGCAGAAAACCAAGGTGTCCTGGTTTTCCCAAATGAAAATATGGTCACCCTAGCATTTTCCTCTGTGGAAAAGTGCACACAATGTACAAGTTCTTTGCATCCCATTCTATTTTTTGGTTCAATTCTGAAGTTATCTCCAGTGCCCTGTTTCAGAAAGCAGAATAAGTGAAATTTCTGAAGTTCTGTGCATATCCTGAGTTTTCCATCTCAGAAAGTTGTGTATCAGCTATCTGGAGTCAACTTACTACTGCAACATACTCCGTCAACCCTCCCTGCTCGGCAACAGGATTGTTTGAACAAACCCTGAGTTTGTTCTATGTTTTGGCTGAAACCTGGCACAAGGAAAGCATTAGAAATGAAGTGTTCTTTTCTGTGGGAGCCTGTACATGTTGGAGAGTAAATATGGGGTAACTGAAATAAAGACCATTGTTCAAGTACAAAACCTTGCTTTTATTTTCTATGATCAAAACTGCAAAACATCTAGAAAAATATACAACAAATGCTTCACCTCTCACAACATTTAACATCTGAAAATTGGAAAATAAAAGAAAAGTAATATTCACATTTTCCCCACTGTTGATAAAAGAACATTCATTTTTATTTCCTTTCTTTTATATTAGGCATTTGCAAGTATTAAGGTCTGCTGTTCTGGTTTTTGGATTCAGACATCTCCACAGTAGCCGGAGTCGTTGGAGAGCTGGGAGTTGGAGCTGCGGTTGGATGAAGAGTTCCATATGTCCAGGTTCATGTGCGGCCCAAACGGGTTGAAGCTGGAGTACTGGATGGGCCGGTAGGTTCCCTCCGGCTCCCGGGAGAATGGGGAGTGAGGAGGGGTTACGGGGGTGATGGGAGACATGGGGGACACTGGGACTGATCGCTCAGGTGGGAAGTGGGTCTGCGGGGTCCAGATGGAGCCAAACAGACCAGACATGGGAGAGAGGCTGCGGGTCCCCGAGAAATATGGCTGTGAAGGAGAAAAGGCAAGACGTTAGACTTTTGGTTTTACTTAAAGCTGATTAGCTTTGTGTGATTAGCTCAATGTGTGCACCATTCTCCATTATACAATGGCATAATAGGGCCATGGTAGATAGACAAAAAAAGAAAAGTAAATTTCCACACAAAAAAAACCCTGAAAATTTGAGATTAACCTCAGAAATTTCTGTGTTTTTTCTTGGAAGTGTCTGAGATTAATCTCAAAATTTCAGTTTTTTTCTGAGAAGTTGAAAATGTGAGTTTTTCCAAGTAGACTTTCAACTTTAAGCCCAGAAAGTTCAAACATTTTTTCTAGAAATATTCTGAGATTTTTTGCCACAAGTGTGCTCCTTCTTTTCCTATCTACAACGGCCATTGTATCTTTATTCTAAAATATTTGTTTACAGAAGAAAAGTTATTGTGGAGTAAATTTAGACCTGTCACAATAAATTTTGCTCCAGAAGTTATTGCCATAAACGATGTTGTTTTGAGATCATTGCAAGAAAACGTTCTAAAAGTTAACCTTAAATTCTAATGAACATTTAACACTAGAACTAGAAGACATTTTAAATATCCAAAATAAATAAACAAATCAAATAAAGTTCATTTTGAAGTCTTTGTAAACAAAATTGTCCTTCAAAAATGGCTAGTAAAGACCAAAGCACCAAACTAAAGACTTTTATGATCCAGTTTTTGGTGGAAAGAGAAAAAAAAACAGAAAAGATAAATCATGTCAATAAAAATGAATGAGTTTGTTTCAATTTATCATTCCATTAATTGATTTACTGATTACTGTGACGGGCGTAGGAGTGATGAACGTTTGACAGAAGTATATAAAAGTGGTATCATCTAAATTTAGCTATATAGACTTTTTTTATTTTACAAGCCCTAGATCTAGTAAAATAAAATAAAAGTGCAAATATTTTCCCAGGTTTTCAACACATTTTTTATGCAAAAATTTCAGATTTTACCAAAACGTCTGAGTTTAAATCCTTTGTGCCCACTTTACAAACTAAAACTAAAGCTTTTCTATAGATTTTAAGTACATGTTTGTATCATGAAACAACGGAACTGCTTCCTTTAAGATAGTGACTCTGTTTTGTCAGAATGGTTAAAAGACATGTTTTCATGCACAGGAAGAGGCAGAGTGCTCCTTATTTCAAAACTAATGCAGAGGTTTTTACTACTGTTAGGACAATGTAAATATAGAAAGAAAGAAAAAACCAAAACCATACATATCTTGGTCAATTTTGAAATTGACCTGATCAGAGCTGGAAAAACTTTCTGAATCTGAAATCTGGACAACTGACCTGTACAGCTATAATTGTTTTGAGTCAAGATGGAAATGTGATTTATTGTACAGCGTTATTAACTTGTCCAATTGTGAACGTGAGTGATTCTTTGGTCTCAACAGGATTTGGGGCATCACAATTTAATTTGCAGGGAATATTTATTTTATTACAGAAGACACAAATGTACAGTTGGGTAATACAAGATGTCACCTTGCTGCCCACACATGCTGCTGAGTTCCAGGTGGAAGGAGATTCCTGAGGCTGCTCATTACTCCAGCTGCTCTGACTGCCATTGATGTTCTGCCCCCCCTGACGGGGGAAACCACTCTGAAAAGGTCCATTACCTGGAAAATGTTTCAAATAAACATGCTGAAGATCAAACCCATAAAAAACATATTTAAGTAGCTTGAAAATACTTAAGGAAGTTAAACAGGGGGATGAATGACTGGAATTCAGATATTAGGAGCTGATACCAGTGTAGCTGCAGGGACTGTTGCAATGACTGTGGGTACTGCTCCACGTGAAGCTGCAAAATAAGCAAACATTGAAGTCATTTTAATATTTACATAAAATTGTAATCACTGTGTTAATACACAAAGCACATTATTCAGAAAACACAACCAAACTTTTTACATCAGTAACTAAAAACTTGTTCAACTCATCCATTAATATGCCAGTCACAATAACATATTTTGCTGTATGAAAAATTGTCCCAAAAATGATTATGGTAAATGATAATATTGTTCTTTACAGATCATTTTCAAATAACTAAAGATTTACTTGCATATTGATAATGCAAGTTCCCTCTCTCAAGAAGTAATAAACTTTAATTTTGTGCTGAACACTCCACACTGGAACTGGAAGACATTTTAAATATCCAAAATACAACCCAACAAGCAAACTCTATAAACACAACTGCCCTTCAAATAAATATGGTTGTAAATTAATCAATAGGTTAAAGAAAGGAGTATTGAAACAAACATTTTTTTGAAACAGACTGCTAAAGACAGGTATGAAATAGTGAGGTCATAAAATTATTATTTTTTTCTTCAATGAAAAATAAAGCTTAAACACACACCTGCTTGCAAAACAATATGTTGGCGTTTAGCAAAATGTGAAAGAGTCTATTGAGTATGAATGCTGTTGCAAGGTGCTGTATTATTACATTATTTAAGGATAAAAGTAGTTTATGCAGCCCTGATGTTCTCCTTGTCCTACCCGTTGTACGATGCGGTGACGACTGGCTGAGGTATGTAGGGCAGAGCTTCGGTTGTGTTGTATCTGAACTCATTGGTTAGAGGGATGGATGGAGCTGACCATGTATCTTCAGGCACATAATGACCAGCTGCAACATAAAAACTTCCATCAGTGATTAAAGAAAATGTCTCATGTGTTTCAATCCCAGTTATTAGAAGCCAAAGTGTCCACTTAGTGGTTCTGTCTTTACCTATATTCCTGTCCATTCTTGCAGCCACATCAGCAAAACTTGGGACAAAGCTTGAGGGAGCAGGGTCTGAGCTTTGGCAAATCACTTTGTTGTACAAGCTGTTTATGGAAAAAAAGACATTATTTAGTGGAAGCAGGTAATTAAATGGCATCTTCTTAATATATTTGTTGTTAGGCAGCTTCAAACTGTTCTCCATTAAATGTTTATGGTATTTATTTCGCTCCGCTGTATTTGGAAATCCAAATACACGTTTCACATGTTTAAAGTTGTACAACAAAAAACTAATAAAAACACAGCTTCCATTTCTCTTAGAAAGAAAATAACCTTATCAGAAATAGGGAGGGAAAATAAAATAAAAAGAAAGTCTGACATAGCTTGGCCTCCTCTTTATGCAAAAGAAAAAGACAAGAGATCTTTGTCACAGTGCAATATAACTCTAATTTCTCAACCAGAGAGACAAATCATGGAACAAATAGATGCAGCTAAAAGATATGCCAAAAATGCAAAAAGGCACAAATTTAAGACTTAAGAAATTATCATTCATCTAGACACTAGTTCCGTTTCCATTAACTATATAATTGTGCAATTTGACTTTTTGAAATAAAATTTGCTTCATGGAAACACATATTTTAAAAAGAATTCCTTGTTTTTATATTTAAAAAAAACTTCGGCACTAGAAAGAGGTAGTTATTCAGCCGTATTGAAATTGGTTAATTACACAAAAACACGTTTTTCCATGAATCACATGATCGACAACTGGATGTTGCCACTGGCGCAAACTACAAAGAAGATAACAAGAAGTAGTTGGAGGATCATGGTATGTTTTTTTAATGATTTATCGCATGAACAAATTGATTCACATGTGATTTTAATTTAATTTCTCATTTAATGGAAACATGGCAATAGTTTATGTATTTTGAACATTAGCGGAATGTTGATACAGACTTGCAGATGTTGGTGAGGGAAACACAGCTACTGACTTTTTTTAATGCAATCGTATCTGACGCACATTCAACTCAGCTTGAATGAAGAACGTTCCTAAATTTTTCAACGTTACCTACCGCAGATGTTCATAGTTTTATCACTTTTGACCTTAAATCGACATTTGCTGAAAGCAGTGAGCCATGCTTCATCCAGTGATAGATGCACCTCCCTACCATCCAATAGTACCAATTACAAATTTAAGCCCTACAATTTTACACACTCTTGTTGCCTCTTTGAAATCTCCATTTTCAGCAGGCAGTGTTTCTACTAAAATGTGTTTACTTGGTGAAATACCTTGAGGCCTTGTAGTTGTTATTCATGCTCTGATAGCAGTCTGTTTCTGTAGGGTAGTTCTGCATCAAATCTCCTGACAAGAAAAATGACATTACTATATTAAAATCCTTGGCTTTTGATGTTTTTATTACTGCTTCTAACAGATATAGTCACACTAAGGAAGAAGTTATGAATGCTTGTGTATTTACTTTTTCTATATGAGGTAGTGCAGGCGTGTGTTCGAGCACCGTGGTCCTTGTCTCCCTCCATGCTGCTTGCACTGCTCCAGCTGCCCCAGCTCCCCCTGCTGGCCCTCACGCTTCCTGACGAACTGCCAGAGTCTGAGCCAGACTCTGACAACCCCCCTGCGCGGCGCTCTATTGCTCCACACCTTCTGCGACTTCGACTTGGACACACACCTGTCAGAAACAGAACAGTAAGTGGTGTTCTTATTTTGCGGTTCAGAGCATCACATGGATACCCACTGTTCTGTTTGAGGGGATTTTCTGGTTTCAACACTTCTGACTTTAAGCCGCTGTAGCCACGGTTCCTGGTACTGTTTTCGCTCATATTGTGATCCCTCGTTTTCCCATCAGGTTCTTTCTCCCTTTCTGGTACAGTTATGACATTGTGCTCAGGAGGACTACAGTGAAAAGAAGAAAAACAAAACGGTTTTTTTTTAGGTTTGGTTTTCACAAGACCTCTTTTTCGAATCAATCTAAATTATTCGCACAGCACTTTTCATGAAACTATTTGGAAACCAAAGAAGCGCCAATGCCATGCATCAGCCCCGTCTCCAGAGCAGTTTAGCAGGGGGCTGGGGTCATTGGCTTATTTTGGAGGTGCAGAGTAAAAAAAGCTTTTACCTTAGTATAAATACATAAGTAAACCTTCATGTATCCTTTCAAATAAAAATAACTATATATTAATACAAAATAAATAATAAGAATGTAAACAGTGACATGTATAAAATGTTGAGTTATTACGCTCAAATTTGCATCGTTGGCTCAGAAATCTAAGAATCTAATGTTTCTAATCCCTGAAGTTTAGTTCTTTCAATGCAAAATCAATCTACTCAAGTAAGAGTAGCAATAATATTACTCAAGTACAAGAAAAAAAGCACAGTGCAGTAAAACTACTCGTGTAAGTACCTTTTTTCCCAAAAAGTAGCTCAAGTAAATGTTAACAGTATGTAAACAACCCTCGGTTAACCTCCTTATTTGTTCTATTCCCTTTATTGGTGCTTGTTGCCTTTATTTTATCTTATTTTGTGTAGTATATGGTTGACTTCCAGTTTTTGATTTGATGCTTATATTTTAATGAGAGAGCTTCTGCTGTTTATGTTGTGCAGCGGCAACTTGGCAACAGAAGGAATGGAAGATAAGTTGCAACAGTGTTTTAAAAATGTATCTTGTTGTTAGCGCCCCCTTGATAGAGGCACAAGGTATGTTTATTTTGTGAATGAGGATATTTCTAATATTGATCAGTTGGAATTGTGAATTTGCTTTATTGTAATCAAATACAATATAGTTTTTGAATTAGTTGATATTGTTAGTAGTGAATGTTATTTTCAGTTTTCAAACGTTACAGTTGTAAGAGATTGTTTTATAGCTTACTGTCTTTTTGTGTTTGCGTTTGTGCTACAGTTCCTATGGTGAAACTCAGGGTTTACTTCAATAAACCTCACTGTTCATTAATAAAGCCAAAATCCTTCTTTTGGGGCGGGGGTCTGATACAGTAGGAGCTTTACCTCCAGGAGAAGAGTGATCTCAAGTATTGGCAAGGCAACGGCACGGAGCAGTGAGCTGCAGCAACGGTTCGGTAATGTTTTGTTAACAATGGAAAATATGGAAAAACAAAGTGAAAAGGAACAAGGAACAGACAAAACTGTTAATGAAACGTTACTGAGACAAACGGAACGGCTTAGTGCACTCACTAAGAAGATGCCCTTACATCAAACGGAAATGAATTACATGAAAGACTTAATGAAACAGAGACACAGAGAGTATGTCAAGGCAAGAATTAAAGGACCTTGAATGCAGAGAGAAACAGTTGGCGAAATTTAATATGAATCTTGTAACTAAATTATTGTTACCAAGGCGATCAGAGTGCCCTCCGATGTTAACAGAAAAAATGATAGCCTACCAAAAATTAATAAAAAAAGAGAAAACTTTTAATTCTTTAAGAACAATTGAAAGGGCTCATAAGAGCATCTAGAGAAAGCTTAAAGTCTGACTTATAGGCCTTTCTTGATAAACAATAAATCAATTAATCGTACGATAAATTAAAACTATCAACGTCATTTTAATTATCTCCATTATCGTCTCTTCCAGCCTTTTTCTCTTTCTGTTGATGACACTGAATGAAAAAAGGTTCAACTCCACTGCTCTCCACTGACCCTCCCTTCCTCATTTCCTCAGTGTAATGTCCAGTTCACACTACACCATCTTAGAGCTGTCGGCCCATTTTCAAAACCTGAGAGATCACACATTAGCCGACAGAAATCCTAGGCATAACGGTTCCATCGTGCAGTGTGGTGTCCAACAATGGGCACAAAATAATGGTTACAAGTTCAGTTAACTCATTTTAAAACCAGGCATTAATCAATGCTTTACTACAATCTACCTGCAGTGCATGTGGCTCTAGTGTCAGTGTAACGTCCTGACTGAATGAAAATCATTAGAATCTGTTTATGTCACGTTAATGAAGAACAGATGAAAAGTTACCGGGTTCATCAACAGCGTAGCAATTTTGCTCCAACTCCACCCCTACTCATTTCTGTATTCTTTGCATGAAATGTTTTATAAACATTAATGTTGTTTCCACATCTCAACATGAATATGGACAATCAGCAAATGCAGCAGCAAAACATACCATTCACTCTTGACCACCATGCTGCTTATGCAGCACAAGGACCCCCTATTGCAGGGGTGTCAAACTCATTTTGGTTTAGGGGCCGCATACAGCTTAATCTGATCTCAAGGGGGCCACACAAGTAAACTCATTGCAAGATTAAATAGAACTAATAAAAGTGGGCTTGTTGTTGATTTTTATATTAAATGAATTTCACTTTTACAAAATATATTATGAAAAACCTCAGAGTTTTTAAGAAAAGTATGCAATTTCAACAATACTTCTACTCAGTTAAACATTTATTTAAGTGCATTATGCATAAGAACTGATCACTGTGTTTGTACAATGTTGCAAAACATTTATCCACAGTTTTTAGAACTTAAAAACACGGTCCTGCAGGACAGAACACGTCAAAGAGATAAAAATGAATAAACGATTTAAAATCAATTTTCCACATCTGGGAATCAATTTGAACAAATTGTCTGGCTTCATGGGCAATGTTGGGTAGGGTTAGTGATCATTGTCATCATTGCATTCACCGAGAAGGCTGTCAAACTGACGATGATAGAGAGCTCTGGCTCGGATGAAATTAACAGTTCGGACAATCACCTCCATGACGTGATCCATTTTAACAACTTGCAGCATAATGCCTCCTGATGCAAAATACAATGTCCAAAACTCTCCCCCTTTATTTGTAGCTTGCTCTTTCTCTCTGAACTTTGTTAGAACACCTGTCTTTTTCCCAATCATTGACGGCGCACCATCAGGTAGTGATGTGCTACCTGAAGCCAGGCTTCGAGGCTTGTACAGAGTAATAAGGGGGCGTGTCCGATGAAGCCCCGCTTCGAGGTTTGTGTCGTCTTGCTTAAAACCACGTGACCGGCAACAAATGAGGTCTCACATTGCATGGGTCATGTGACTGCTTCATTTCGCGTGTTGATTTTCAAAATAAAAGCGTGATGAGCTGAAAAATATATCAGTCTTGCACAGCAGAAACAGACTTGAAGCTGCTGGACGAGTAAAATTCTGGCTTATGAGTAAAAATATAAGGGATCAGATCAGAGAGCCAATAGAAAGTTTTTCAGGCGGCAAATCAAAACTCGAAGAAAACTGTCTCCCCAACAAGCACTGCACTCCGAATACACCAAAACAAATGTCTACTGTTAAATCAGTCAATGACAGAAGAAAACAGCCATTAGGATTGGCAACAAATAATTTTAATAACTAAAAAAGATTAGTTAAATAGGATTTAATTGACTCTCCTGTTACTAAACGTGAGTTTGACAAAAACTTTGTGACAATATTGCATTTACTAATTGTTTTTAAATATGTCTGTCTGAGTGACAAGGCTGCCACAGTTTCACCAGCAGGTGTCACTAGTGAGAAATGAATGAAGCATCGAGTAATGAACTTTTGGGCAAAGCAATGGGCCGGGAAGCTTCATTGCTTCATGAGGCTTCATTTGGCCATCACTACCATCAGTAGCCAGGCTTACGGCACGGGACCAGTCCACCTCGACTCTGTCCATCGCTCCAACAACGGAGCGGAAAATTTCTTCAGGTGTTGTGGTGTCGGTCATGGGCACCAACTCGAGAAACTCCTCTGTGACAGTGAACGTCTCGTCAACTCCACGAACGAATATGGCCAATTGAGAGAAGTCCGCAATATCAGTACTCTCATCAATTACAACAGAAAATGCGAGAAATGACTCCGTTTTGCGTTTGAGTTGGTGGTCCAAATCTGCAGATAGTTCCGAAATCCTGTCTGCCACGGTATTTCTAGTCAAGCCAATATTGGCAAAAGCTTGTCGGGACACACAATTTCGGCAGCCTTTAGCATGCAGTTCTTGACGAACTCTCCCTCACAATAAGGCTTTGATGCTAACGCTATTTGCTAGCAATTAGGTAACTGGCTTTCACCGCAGCATCACTGGCCTCTCGACTCCGGGTGAAAACAGATTGCTGTTTCCTCAGACCCGTCAACATTTCGTTTATCTTCTGTTTTCTCAGTTCTCCTTGTAAGTGCTTGTATTTTTCGCCATACTGAGTTTCATAGTGGCGCCGAATATTGTATTCCTTAAGCACAGAACCCTGCTGCAGGCACACAGGGTTTCCATTCACCTCCGTGAACAAATAAGAAGTCGATTTTTCTTGAAAAATTCGACACTCTGTGTCTACCTTTCGCTTTTTTGACAAAGACATTTAGTTGATGAGGTTGGCAGGACCAAAGTAAAAAGATGGTAAAGAAATAGAATCGAAGCCGTTTACAGGACCTGAAGCTCAGTGCTGCCATCTGCTGCTGGTTTCATCAGTGTTACATCATGTTGTCTGCTCTGAATAAAACACAGCGCCCCTTGTGGACAATATAAAAACTGCAAATTTTAAATTAAACAAAGTACATGTTTTTTTCAATAATCATTGTTGAATAATGATAATGCATTTATTCACCGGGCCGGTTCCGGCCTGCGGGCCGTACGTTTGACACCATGACATATGCCACAAAGGAATGTAACGAACCCCACAAATAACAATGAAAATGAAGTTTACCCTGAAGTTTACTCTCAAACACCTCTGCGTTCCTGCTACTCTTAGCTTCACTGCATCAGTTCAGCTTTACACCAGTTAGTGACCTTGCTCTGATTCGCTTGTCAGGGGTTAGGTGTCTGGATTTCAAATATTTTATGTCCTGTTGAGGGTTTTTATATATTTTGGCAGTGCTATGAACATGTCAAAGTAGCAACTTATATTGAAAAGTGTTTTAATTTCTGTCTGAATGCTGCATGCTTCCATGAAAGGACAACGGAATATCGGAATTATATAGACATGTAAATACCAAAATCACAATACCGTCACTGTGTATCCCTCAGAAAAATTTACCTGATTAGTTTTTAAATAATCCTTTCATGAGTGGAAGTCATTACAATGACAAAAAAGTAATTTTTTGGGATGACTATTAGGGCGTCCACGATAGAGGGCGTTCATTTTATAGAGTTAACATTGGTGCTGTAAGTGCTCTGGTATGCAGTGGTGATACCAATGCTTTTAAATCTCACTCATCAGTTTACTGGGATTTTTTTGTTCTTGTAACAGGTTTACGTCAGTCTGCCTTTTCCCATTGATACGCTCCCTGACAGGTCCGCAACATAGGAGCTTTTAAGGATTTTTGATGATAAATACAGAAACAATACAAATCAAGACGGCAACAATAAAGATAGTAATATTAATCATAAAATATTATTCAATGCAAGTAGTCTGCATCTTATTTGGTGGTAAGCAACCTGGACAATGAATAGGGGGGAATGGGGCTTGCCCAAAAAAGGTTGAGAAATACTGCATTAGTAAAATTTCAGAAAAATGCTACATTAAAAATATCTTCAAGTTACCTACCAAACTAGGCAGAATTGTTGTGAATTTCAGTTCTTCTCATTCTAAAGAAAATGTGTGTTGTACCTGGAGACATTTTCCGTTATCCTGCGATTCCTCTTTCCCTTATTGTTTCCCACTGCTGTTCCACTCTCTGGATTCAGAGCCTTCTTTTTCTGCTCTTTAGCTTCTTCTCCAAACTGGATTTGTAAAAAGACATTTTAAATGAGCTAATGAATTCTCAAAGCATCTGGAAATGATGCCTGAAGCAGAGGCATAGATTCTAGATGGTACAACAGATGTTGCTGCATCTGTAACAGATGGTTCATACTTGGGCCTATGCAACCTTACCTCCAACTCAGAAATGTCCCCTTTCTCAGAGTTGATCTTTTCTGTGTAGCGCTCGCTGCAGCTCCTCTCCACCGGGCTGCAGAGTAACAAACCAGGTTTGGGTCCTGGAGCCAGTGTGACGTCCTCAGGGAACCTAGCAGCTATTTCCACAGGAAACATAACTGCTGCTGACATACTGTGCTCCATGTCACCCTGGAAGTTCTCTGGAAAGTTGGCGGACATCTTTTTCTCTGGCTCGCTGATGAATGCTGGGTGGTTGTTGTTGCAGGAGTCCGGGGTGAGGCTGTCTGGCGTCAGGTCCTCGTGTTCTTCATCCATGGCAGCAGCAGAAGCAGCGGCTGAGCTGGGCTTATGTTTGGTGTAATAAAGCGACACTTTATGCTTCTTCTGTGGTTGGAAGGTAGTGGTTGAGCCTTTCTTTGAGGACTGAGACCGCGGGGTCGGGCTGGTGGCCACAGCTGAAGAGCCCCGGCCCTTTCCTTTATCAGATGTGTGACAGGTGTCTATGTAGGTCTTACAGCTGCCTTTGGATTTACTACACACACACATACAAAGATGACAGCTATTTGTAGCATTTCAGTCCAAACCTTAGAGCATAAAACCAATGTATTTGACTGGACATACTTGACGCCGTTGGAGGTGATGTTATTGACAGAGCTGTTCTCCTGGGACAGGACGGAGTTGTGGTTGCTCCGGATGCTCGGGGTAGAGAACTCTCTGAGGATGTACTGAGCCTGATGGAAGGCCATCAAACACACGCCCACCAAGGAGAAGCTGCAAAAACAGAGACTCAGCAAATATTCACTCCTTCCTCCTCCTAGTAAAACAATATTTATGCAAGCCATCCTGATCAAAATCCTCCCACTGCCATACTAATCAGAGGAATGTGTGATCAAGTATCTGCTGACAGTCTGATAAAATCAATACTAGTATCTTTAAGATACACTGCCTACATTAAAATGACTAAACTGGAACACCTTCATGATTTGTGTCTAAAGATCTCTGGCTGAACTTGACACTACAGCTGTAGTCTGTTTTCATACCCTAGGCTAATGCTTCAAACGTAGCTTTGCTCTGGATGCTGTAAAATTTGATGGGCAGTGTTGCACCTGCTCTCTCATGTGAACACCTATCTAGGAATATTTGAGTACAGTGAGCAGAGTAGGACACAGGTTTGTATTTCTACCCTTATTAGAAGAACTTTGTATTTAATTCCATTTATTTTACTAACTACATTCAATACCTGACCCAGATATTCCCCCAACACAAACCATTTACTAGTCTGCTCCTTACCCTATGCTTAACCAAAATATATTTCACAGATTACGTCTAAACCTGACCCTTTACCCTGAACAATTGGGTCCACCATGTTAGGACTGGGCTCTGGTGGACACAGACTGGAAGGTGTAGCAGCTGTAGTAGTCTCTCTTTTTGACTGCAGCAAACTTTTACAGGAACCAGACTAGTTAACTAGGCCCATTAGTTACCAACCTACATTTTCCACATCATTTACTGCAATTAGAAACAAAATCTGAGAAGAAATTTAGTCCAAAAAAAGGCTCTTTCTGGGAGGTAGTTCATTTAACAGGAACTATCTGATGACCTTTTGTGGATGGAGAATGCTTGAATTGATGAAATTATTAGCATTTATGATTCAGTTGTTTCCAATTAAAAAAATTAACTTAACTACAACATCACAGAACATTGAAAGTGAAGAAAAGCAGCATTACTCTGTGTGCATATCTGGGACACATCACACAGGCTTTAATCATTAGAATAACTAACGTATTTATATGACTTGGAAATATTTATAATTTTGTTCCAGAGATAATGCTAATGAAATAATCAGTGTTAGGCAAGTATTTTGATCCCGAAGGAAGGCTTCTCTCCTCTCACTTTCAAAGCATGAAAAATAAACTCTGCTTAAGCAAAATCCTTCCAATGTTTGGTCCAGTTTGCTGTCATGATTCATGTTCTGTCCTGTCCATGCTGTGCTTAATCACTCATTCAGTTCACCTCCCACGCCTGATTGCTTTCCTGTTCCACCTGGTCCCTGCCCTACTTAAACACCTCTCAGTTTCTACCTCCTTGCCAGATTATCGACAGCCACGAGCCAGTAGAGATCCAGCATTACCTTTTATGCCTTCAGTGATTCTTCGACCCTTTTATGTCCATGGATAGACCCCCCCTGCCAAGCCCTTCTCGGATCTCGACTGTTCTGGATTTCTGGGCCCTGACCCAAGCTTTGCCTCACGACCACCGAGTATTGCCTTTCCCTCAAGCTAAGTTTGCTCTCTCTGCCTTCCTGTGTATGACCCCTGCCTGATCATCGTCTTAGTCCCTGGGTGTTACCCTCTGGATCTCCTTGTGAACCTTGGTTCACCTTGGTTCACTGCTCCACCCGTCCACTGCACTACAGGTCAGTAAAGCTGAACATTTCTAAGTTACCCTTCCTTTATCAGTGCATCACCAGTCTTCTCCCCTCTCTTCTCAGTGCTGTGTTTGATGACCACATCCTGAACAGCAACCAGTATCTGAACATTTTATTAAACTTGTTTTTTCCTTCCTAACTCCTGTGTGTGGTTGAATTTCCGGGTCCCCACCACGTGTCCTTACAGTTTGCGGTGAGTTTATTTAGGTTATATAGAGTAATTTTTGTCAGTAAAATATGTTACTGCTGCAAATCAGAGCATTTTATTTTGTTGACAGAAGGCTCTCTATGCAGAAGCTGAAGTGAACTAAACTTTAAAGAGTGAAAAACATTTATATTGATGGAAAAAATAGGTTATTTAGATGAGCAAAATAATGTGCTCAACTTAGAATGGAGTTCTGCAAGCTGTGCAGAAACACAGAGTGACTTAATAAATATGCACACCTAACATGGAGTAACATATACAGCAGAGCAACAAAAGTATCTGAAGCTCCAGTTTAGTCAGGGACTTCGATGCTGGTCATTTAAAAGTTGAGGGATGATGATGGTGACAGGAGTTTGTCCCTCAATTGGCAGGTGACTGACTGCATGAAGTGGGAAGGAGTTTGAGATCCTCTGGGTTTGACAAAGCTCTATACAAATACAGGCCATTTACCATTTAAAAAATGCCTTAATCAGGATCGATATGTGGGTCCAACTACACCTCTTCCCCACTGTTTGGATAACAGTGACTAACCATGTGAAGATGAGAGTGATAACCCAAAAGGTTTCTTCCCAGCTGGGGCCTGGTACCACTTGGGCACAGAGTGGCAGCATGTGGTGGGGCAGAGTCACGTTAAGGGTGAAAGGAAAAGTGCTACCACGTGATGTCACCAAGGTGAGGTCCCGAATCACCCAGGAGGATGTGAAGTCTGGTGTAAACCTATAAAATCAAAAGAATTTATAGGAAAGATGTGAGAGGTGCAAGAGAATCAGCAGCAAAAGGAAAAATTTTAAATGAGGAAATAAAATTAACAAATGACGTTTAGTAGCTCTTACGCAATTGTGATCTCAGAGGAAGTGTTGTGGTCCAGCCTGAAGGAGCGACACTGCAGCACCTCAAAGCCATACCCCTGACACGCATAACCATTGATGTTCATGGACATGACTGTCAGAGGAAGCTCTCCTGCATTCTCCACCTTAAAACTCTTCCTGATAGCAAATAGAGGCTTACTGATGCGCAGACCTGGAACAGACATACTCTATTAATCTTTTGTAGCATTTGTAACTTAGTCAAAGCTAGAAACGGCAACATGTCATGTTGTAAAACACAGCAGAAACAATGCTCTCACCGTCACGACACTCCATCAGAGTAGACTGAGGAACATTGAAGCGTAAAGACACTCCTGGACCAGGAAGTTTACCCCCGACTTTCAGGAGCTCTTTGGCTCCATGGCCTTGTAGGGTCACCATGTCAAATACTGTCAGGTTGTTTCTGGAAAAACAAGGACATACAACCTCCTCTTACACAACGACACACTGAAAAAGACCTTGCATACCTAACAGACAGAGAAAAGGATTAAAATGGACCAACATCTGATGATTTTCAACGTGATCTGTCACAAGTGGTGTGCAGCCATTGAGAAATGCTACTCCTTTGCTGAACACCCATACCCAAACTAACAAGACTATTCTTTGATGTGAAAGATTTTGATGAAGAAAAAATCTTAAGGCTATCGACATTTTGAACTGTTCACAGTCTATAGGAAAACTCCGACGTAAGATGAGGGTATGTAATCTTTTGGCCAGTGGTCCTCACCCATTCCTGACAGCCCACCGTCCAACACCAACTAAAACCTTTTGCTCGGGCAAAAAAACAATACTAATTTATGTCGATGAAGAATGTCATTTTAGTAGTAAAAGTGACTGAAACAATAGCACTGTGGTGATATTAATTATTCAAATCCATAAATGCACTTTGGATAAGAAAATTACCGTATTTTCCGCACTATAAGACTCACCTAAAAACCTTCCATTTCTCTCAAAAGCTGACAGTGTGCCTTTTAATCCGGTGCGCCTTATATATGGACCAATATTGAGCCACAACAGGTCTCGCAACTACGGTAAGCAGCCGCCGACTTCTTTTTCCCCCATAGAAGAAGAAGCACGCGGTGCATGCTGGGATATACGACTGCGCGAAGCATACCATTTCATTTCCATTTGTTTGTTTGTGTAAAGACCCCAAATAGCTCCTTTTAAGAGACATGCTTACGACGCAGAGTTTAAACTCAAGGCGGTCGGTAACGCAGTAGAGCATGAGAATAAAGCAGCAGCGAGGTGTCAGAACGCTGGTTTGTAATCTATTATAGTAATAAAGTTTGACTGACCTATCTGACTGTTTTGTTGACATTCCTTTTAGCGCAGCTCCATCTAATGCAGTGCTTCTCAATTCCGGTCCCTAGGCCCCCCTGCCCTGCATGTTTTCGGTGTTTCCCTGCTGCCACACACCTGGATTGAATCTATGAGTGATTAACAGGCTTCTGCAGTACTTGATGCCTGCTGAACAGGTAATGCAATCATTTGATCAGCTGTTCTGAAATAGGGGCACATCTAAAACATGCAGAGCAGAGGGGCCTGAGAACTGGAATTGAGAAGCACTGATCTAATGGACGCATAACGTAACCAGAGCCTCTACTGTAGCGTCTATTCTATGCGCCTTATATATGAAAAAGTTTTAGAATAGGCCATTCATTGAAGGTGTGCCTTATAGTGCAGAAAATACGGTACATGATTAAAACAAATATTTAATGTGATTTAATACATTAAAGAGCTGCTGTTGTTTATCAACTTGCTAAGCCCAGAGGTCGAGGTGGTCCACTGTGTTTTTGTATTAAAAAATGAAAAGTAAAAATATTACTGGATATTTATATGCTATGGGAAAACATCACCAGGGAAATGCTATCCAAACCCACAACTAGTCTTAAAAACAACAAATCAAAGAATACAATTAAAATAAATATCAATTATTTGCACTTCTGTTTAATCCAAACTAAGTCTGAGGCTCCATAAGGCCCCCCAAGGCTTCAGGGGCCATAAATGATAATATTTTAACACAGTCCACAGATATACACATGTAATATTTATTTTTTGACATTATCAATGCTGCTAAATTTGATTTAATGGTTTCAGCATACATAAATTACAAGATTTAAAATTGTTTAACATTTAAATGTAAGATTTTAAGGAGCTGGCAAGTTTACTTTGAAAACGTTCAAAGAACAACATTCATAGTTAGTTTTATTACCATAGCAACAATCTGATGCTGTGAGTTTAATCTTTGAGTCTGAGCTGTTTGTTCACAAAAACAAATTAGTCAAATGCTAGTGTAACTTATTGCTTTTTAGCTTGGCCAATTAAGCTACTTCCTTATCCCAGATTAAATCCAACACAGAAGCTATTAGAGGTGCTGATGTTTTTAGCAGGAAGAGGGGTCCTTAAGTCAAATTCTGCTGAAGGCCTCATACAACTTTGGACCGGCCCTGCATGATGAGTTAAATACGCTGAACTGAGCGCAGAAATCAGCAACGAACAGGAGATTTAAATCAATGCTACTAATCTGGCTTCAGTAGCTCTAACATTTCATTACTGTTGCGTTTTTAATAAGCATTGCAGAAACTGTTTTTGTTGCTCAACTTTGTGGGATTAGTTTTTTAGACCTTCGCGGAGCCATGCGCATTAACGCTGGCTAACTAAGTAAACAAAAAATACTACTACAAAAAATAAATAAAATAATATAAAACCAGCGTGATGCATGACTATGAGGAGAGATCAAAAGCTCCTTACCGGTCTGAACCTGCATGATGAGGATAGAGCTGGTTTGATAACCACTAAAGCACCAGCCAACCGGGAACACATACATGAACTTTACAGGAAAGACAGAGCTGCGTGCTGGGCAGTGTATTGAGATGTGAACGGCGCATATACTTCTTTGTTCACAAAGATAAATCATCCTCACCTCTCCCTCAAGAAGCACCACTATTAGTTTTTCCTGCGGTTCACCTAGAGATGCGCAACCAGAGCTAACGCGGTGAGTTTTAAACTCTTATCTTAATGTAGAGTTCGCCAATGAGACATAATTCCACACAGAGGGTTGATGTAAATATCCATACCAGTCAGCCTGTGTCCAGCTTAAGTGAAAAGAGGTGTGCGCCGAGGTAAAGCAGCGGCAACACGCAAGGCAACGTGCAGCGGTGCTAGCTGTGTGATTGGTTGCTCTCCCGGCTTTAAATCTTTTAGGAATAGATCTGCTCTGCCAGTGAAAAACTCAGAGCAACAGAGGTGCTTGCAACCCAGATTAAATTCATTTAAAAAAATGGTAATAACAACATTTTTTTTTTAGTTTATTAATTTTTCTAATAACTGAAACGAGCAACGCGTAGCCTAGTGGGGGGCCTAGTAAAGCATGGCAGGCCACCAGGCTTATAATACACTCAGGGAAACCCTGTATTATTATTATTATTATTATTATTATTATTATTATTATTATTATTATCATTATTATGACAAGAGCTGTGTAGAAAAGTTTTTAGTTAGACAGATTTATCAATGATAATCTTCATCTGATCAATGAATCAGAAAATAAAGGTGACTTGGAATTAGCTATCATACCTGATAATGAGAATGGTGGTGGTTGGTTTGTGTTGGGTGGGACTAAACACCACAGCAACCTCTCTGGTCTCCCACGGCTGCAGCAGCAGACGCAGAACACCCTCTCCTGTTACATCTGCTGCACTCTCACCTGCCTGGAAAGAGAAACAACAAAGTGGAGAAAATGCTGTCAAACTCCAACAAAAGCAAAAAATAAATAAAAATAAGCAAGACAGCTGAATGCAGATGGTGACATGAGAGTTCAGCTAAGAAAAATATAATTAATCCCAAAACTATTTACCACAGTAGAAATGATTTCAAGAGTTGTTTAGAGGGTTACCTTTGGAGGAGAAGCCAGCAGAGAAAACTCTTCTGTGCTGATGTTCACAGTTTGGGAACTGATATTAAACCTATCAACAAAACAAATAGAATTAAACTATTAGGATGCTCTGCTCCAATATAACAGTTCAAAACTATGCAAGGACATCATTTGATTCATTTACTATAAATACCAACCAAACTGTTTACCATTTGGTTAGAAGGTCCAGAGCATCACTGGGAGAAGGGTAAAGGAAAAGGGTTCGAATCTCCACAGAAACCACTGAGGGCGAAGGATTCTTCAGCATGAATGCTTTAACCTGGACCAGAGAGGACAATATGAACCACAAGTTTTTGGAAAGAAAGGCATTTTTCAATAAGTAATCATGACGCTTTGCTTACTTTGCTCTCATTGACAGGCGTAGCCCCAAAGTTCAGAGGAGCAGATCCCTCAGCAAGAAGCCTGGGCCACCTGAAGAGACATTGAATTAATGATGATGTGAATGATAAAGCTCAGAAATGGAAAGAGATGGGCTGGTACTGCAGCTCACCTGCAGGGTAGTTTGTCTTTGTAATTCTGTGACCGAGAGCAGAGCTCTGCAGCCAGCTTACTGTCTACAACCCAGGAAGTGGTGAAAGAGTCTGGCTGAAGGGAGCGCTGCCACTCCTGGCGACCTG
The DNA here is from genome assembly GCF_019740435.1 of Gambusia affinis. Classification (NCBI taxonomy): domain Eukaryota; kingdom Metazoa; phylum Chordata; class Actinopteri; order Cyprinodontiformes; family Poeciliidae; genus Gambusia; species Gambusia affinis. The sequence continues at coordinate 31,908,671 of NC_057871.1, read as the reverse complement.
GTAGACGTCACCAAGAAAAACATAAACAAATTTTCATCGGGAAGCGACATTTTACTTCACACACATACTGGAAGGGGCTAAATTTCACCTGCTTCAGATAAGCGAAGAGAACATTGTCGTGCACACTCACGCTCTGCCTCAAACACCACCTCCTCCTGTTGGCATACAAACAATTAATAATCAGCTTCCATTTATTTCACACATTTCCCAACTGAGCAAGCTGCAGCCAGGAACATGTCAAGTTTACCTTTGATGAAGTTGAATGAAAGTAGAAGGGAATGTGCACGCTGATGCCGAGCCTGGTGTTCAGACTCAGGGTCAGCATGTAGTTCAGAGGCAGAGTCCTGTTTAGCAGTTGGAGGGACAGGATTCGCCAGCAACCTGTGGAGACGCTCAATGGACTACTGAAGTTCACCACCTGACAGACAGGGGGCAGCAGACGCTACGGTTAGAAAAGACTCATGGGTTTGCTGGATAAATAGCAAAACATCTGGTAAGATGTTTAGCAATCAATCTGGTAAGAACATTAAGCAAAGCATCACTTCATTAAAAGAGGTGATCTGTTTCTTGTCACAAATGAGCTCTGTGGAACAAACTTCCAGAAAACTGTTTTATTAATTTAAATCTAGACTAAAAACCCACTTGTTAGAGTTGCTTTTCAACCATAACAAATAAAACATTGACCAACGCATATGATGTGTATTGATGATTTTAGCAATGGCACTTGACAAAATGTAATATATTGGTTTTCACAACTGTTGACTCTATGATGTATTTATTATGTTTTTTTTATGTTTTCACATTATAAAGCACTTTGAGCTGCTGTGTTGCTGAGATGTGCTATACAAGTAAAGTTGACCGATTGCTTGCTGCCTACCTTCACCACGCCCTGCAGCATCTCTGACAGCGTGGCGTTGATCAAAGTGAAAGGCAGAGGGGAAGGGTTTGAGAACCACAGTTCCATCTGGTGGTGGTTGCTTTGTTTCACCTGAAACAAACTGAACAAATCCCCTATTGTCCATCTGCAATGAAGCACAAATTATGCAACAGTTCTTATTAATAAAACCAAAACCCCCAATAAACATCAATAAAGAGACAAATGTGGGACCTGTGTGTGATGTGTAATCCTGGGAAGCTGGAGGTTGTCTTGTTCCCCATTATTTTTAAACTGATATGACTTATACACTTCTGTCCATGATCTGGAAATATACCTGGGACCAGACAGGAGGGAAACAGCTGATCAGCTTCAATGTTTGACTGAGAAGCTGCTTCAAGGAAAGAAGACAACTCACCTCTGCATGTTAAGTTGGCCACCTGGGTGAAGTTCTTTGCCTCTGGTCTTAGAAGAACCTTGTTAAAGTTTAGGCTGGTCTCCACCTTTGACAACACCTGCATGTCCTGGAAACATGAAAACATTTCGTTGCAGACATAATACCACAATGATAAAACAAAACAATAAGAAATTCTCACCTTTATGTAGAGCTGTTTCCCTCCAGAATTCAACATATAAACTCCTATTTTTGCATCCCCTGTGTGAAAACATAACAATATTGTCCATCTCTACAGTACAATCCTAAAATGTTTGCAAACCTTTTGTCATAACAGATAATTAAATCCAATAAAATTACTACTGTGTGTTACAAACAGTGAATGCCAGTTTTGAAGCTCAAAATGAGAAAAGCGGCTGCACACTTCAGAAAACAAATGCTTCAAATCTCATGTGACTTTTATTTTGGTGAATTATTTAAAACTGAGCTAAAGAAGGGAGAGGTGGGGGTCTCTTCTCTTCTATTCATTATGAAACTAGGAAAAATAAATAAATACATTTGGAACATTCCTCAGAACTGAACTAAAAGCTTCTCTTCTCCAACTTTATGTAATTCATGCTTAGATTAATAAATGCTTTTGAAAAGCTGACTATAGACATCAACAAGCACCCACCAAATGCAGCTGGTCCAAGAGCAGGAGTGACCAGCAGGAACAAAATGTGCTCAATGATATAGGGCTTGAGCTTGTCCAGTTCAGTGGGCCGGTCACCACAAGCAGACAGATTAATCTGGAGACTGAGACGTTCCTCTTTCTGGAGGCAGGACCCCTGGGACGAGGAAGGAAAGGCTTACCAGTCATGCACCAAATAAAAGGAAATGGAAGCATTTGGCGAGTGAGGAGAAATTTGAGAAGTGTGTACTCATTCGAAGTCAACATAAGGGTTTGAGTGTGCAGGTTACCAACTTGCAAAATTGTGAGAATTAGGACAGTACGCCTCTGCTCCCCAACTTAAACATTGCTATTTAGGCTTATATACTTCTAAAAAGTGCACTAAAAAGTGCAATTGCAAAAAGTAATTAATTTGAAGTGTACAGTATAGGTTTTTTCCTTTCTAAAATCGCTGCAGGATATATTTGGCTGTACACTACCATCTTTCTGAGATGTTTGATGATTGTCAAAAAAAAAATCATCATATATTATGTTGCACTAAAGTTCAATTCAACAGTCTTAAAGGCAACTGCTCCCGCTATAATTCAGCTAATTAAAGGTATGATTACATGTCAGCTGTTATCTTGTCTTATCTCCCTCTTTTCTTCACACTGCGCGGCAACAATTCCTGTCGTGTGGAACGATAACGCTCAGAGTGAATGGGGACGTTTGTGTGTTGCGACAGAAGATTACCTCAGGGTGAAGCGTGTCAAAATGCATCAACACAACAAATCTAATATGGCATTTGAAAAACAAGCCCTTGATGGAGTTTGGCTATATCGAGGCTCACTCACTGCAGGGAAAAAAAAACACCCACGGCGGCCAGATAGCAGGTAAAGCAGCGCACAACTTCCAACTAATTTAAGTCTTCGAGCTGGCGGTGTAAGACGCTGGGATCTGCTTTTGCTCTTGGACCGCTGCTACGTCCTCCTGGTAGTACTGTTTCACAGTCGGAGAGCCGCTCTACGTCCACCCGGCAGTGAACTCTTACACCGAACGTCTGCTTAAAGCTACAACATGTAACTTGAAAAAAGATTTCATCCATCCATCCTTAATTTACTTGTCCTAGCATAAAACAGACCTGCCTACAATAAATCTTGTCTGATCGGGAAGTATGATTTGGGTGATGAATATGTTAAGTCGTCTTGCTAGGATTGCTGTGACTATGTGCGAATCTGTATTCAACAGTCCTATAGGTCTATAGGACTGGCAGTCTGTAGGATCCTTGCCCTCTTTGTGGATCACTACTATAGTGGCTTCTGTCCAAGACGGTGCCATTGTTTTGGATTTTAAGCATGGTGATATGCTTTTAATAGCAAGGGGGCCAGAAGATCTATAAAAGTTTTTTAAAAGTTGCTTGTAAATTCATCTGGGCCTGGACTTTTGCTGTTCTTAAGTGATTTAATTATCTGCTTGATCTCCCATTCCTTAATCGGGTGATCTCATTTCAACGCTACCTCATCCGTTAAGTGGTTCCATTGTATGTTATTTAAAAAATCTGTGAGCTCTTGGTCAATATTACAGGTATCGATGTTTGTATATAATAATTTGCAAAATTTTGCAAAGGCCTCTGCTATTTTGTCAGGTCTTGTCTCAGTAGTCTCTTGGGATTTTATTTTATGAGCAATGTTGGAGGACTGTTGTTTCCTCAATCTAAATACCAATAATAATATTTTTGATTAGTGAACCTCAAGTTGCCCTCTACTTTATCTGACAATAGGCTGTTTAGATGTCTGTGGGTTGCATTTAATTCCTTCAAGATTTTAGCTCAAGCGTGTCATTTATGTTTAAGCTCTATTCTTTGATTTTGTCCTCCAAATCTTTTTGTTTTGCATTCTTCTGTTTTTTCCTCACAGATGTGAAGGATATTATGTGGCCCCGAAGGAATGCTTTGGCACAGTCCCATAATATCAGAGGTGTTGTTTCTGTAGATATATTAGTTTCTAGGTATATCTTGAGCTCCTCTGTAATAAATGTAATGAATACTTTGTCGTTAAGAAGAGACGTATTAGGCCTCCATTGTTTAGATGTTAGCCTATTTTCCTATGTTTCATTTTAATAAGACAGGTGCATGGTCAGAAATAGTAACAGGTAATATTTCAATATCTACTATTCTATGCAGTTCTGACTCATTTCAACGCCACCTCATCCATTAAGTGGTTCAATTTTATGTTATTTAAAAAATCTGTGAGCTCTTGGTCAATATTACAAGTATCGATGTTCAGCTATAATAATCTGTAAAATTTTGCAAAGGCCTCTGCTATTTTGTCAGGTCTTGTCTCAATAGTCAAGAAGTGACATTTGAGACAAGTGAAGCAGAATTCACCAAGCGTTGGATTGTTCACCCACTAATAGGGAATGTGAGATGGGTTTAGAACATCGTGAGACAGGTTAGTTTTACCCTACTGATAATGTCTTGTTGCAATAGTAATCCTGCTCACTTTTGGTTACACTTAGGGTCCTACTCTAGTCGATCCTAGAGTAGGATGCATGACTGCATGAGTAGAAAGTGAAGTCTTTAGTTCTGGGAAACCTATATCTACAATACCCATCTCTATAATCTGATATTTAAGCATCCTACTCATTCTGGAGGTTTTGGGAGTGGGTAAAGTGTCCAATATTTGTGACAGAATACAGCTGAAGTCCCCACCCTGCAACAACAGCCCAGTACTACGCTGTAATACTACCTTAAACAGTGACTTTATGAAATCAGCAACATCCGTGTTGGGTGCATACACATTTACAAGCAATACTTCTATGCCATTAATTGTACCATTAACTAATACATATCTTCTCTCTGTGTCTCTATGTAGCAACGTTTGTGTGAAATTAATCTGCTGGTGCACAAGTATGACAACACCCTTTTTTTCCCCCCCGACTGGTGGGATGAGTAGAAAGCCTTATCTGCCCAAGATTTTTTTTTTCAGTTTTCAAGCTCTGTAACAGATAAATGGATCTCTTGCAGAAAACCAACGTGACAGTTAATTAGTTTTAATTGATTCAATATTTTCTTTCTTTTGGCTGGATGGTGGAACCCTTTTACATTATAAGTTACAATTTTAAGTGGGTCACCCATTATCTCTTTGTGTTCTTTGTTTTGACATCTCAGAATGTATCATAAATGGCAACAAACCCTTTATGCCAGGGGTCTTAAACTTCAGTCCTCGAGGGCCGCAGTCCTGCAACTTTTAGATGTGCCTCTGCTGCACCACACCTGAATAGAATAATTAAGGCTCTGGAGAACTGATCTACACAAGGTGGAGGTAATTAAGCCATTTCATTCCAGTGTTTTGTACCTGTGGCACATCTGAAAACTGCAGGACTGCCGCCCTCGAGGACTGGAGTTTGAGACCCCTGCTTTATGCATAAAACTGTCTTATCTGTGTGGGGTCTAAGGAATATGTACACAATGTCCACAGAACCAAACAGAGAGGGATAAAGCAAATTTTTGACAACTGTGTCCAGCATTTCTAGTCTCAACCCGCGTCTTTTTAAAATGTCCACCGATTCTCCACCGTCCTTAGAAGCAAAACCTCTGTCAAAGATACAGACATAAGTAGGAAAACACACATTCCAGACATAGGTCAGTCAAACTTTATTACCGTAATAGATTACAAACCAGCGTTCTGACAACTCGGTGCTGCTTTATTCTCGTGTTCTACTGCGTGACCGACCGTCTTGAGTTTAAAATCTGCGTTGTAAGCATGTCTCTTAAAGGGAGCCATTTTGGGGTCTTTACACAAACACACAAATGGAAATGAAAGAGCACGCTTCGCGCAGTCGAATATCCCAGCATGCACCATGCGCTTTTCCTTCTATGGAGGAAAATGAAGTCGGCGGTTGCTTACCGTAGTTGCGAGACCTGTTGTGGCTCAGTATTGGTCCATATATATAAGGTGCACCGGATTATAAGGCGCACTGTCGGCTTTTGAGAAAATTGAAGGTTTTTAGGTGAGTCTTAAAGTGTGGAAAATACGGTAATTATTACTATATCTTATAAGTGCAGGAATAAGGGAGAGCTATATGGACATATCAAACCTGAGGGAGGGGGGTGAGGGGCGCCGATGAAATGTTAGCATACATGTCAAAAAGTATGCAGTTGCGCCTCTGGACAAGCACAAATCTGTCACAAAATAATATTTTTGTGCCATCATTTTTAGCAGATATATCTAGGCCTGTCGCGATAAACGATAAATCAATTAATTGTACGATAAATTAAAACTATCAACATCATTTTAATTATCTCCATTATCGTCTCTTACGGCCTTTGTCTCTTTCTGTTGATGACACTGAATGAAAAAAGGTTCAACTCCACTGCTCTCCACTGACCCTCCCTTCCTCATTTCCTCAGTGTAATGTCCAGTTCACACTACAACATCTTAGAGCTGTCGGTCGATTGTCGGCCCATTTTCAAAACCTGAGAGATCACACATTAGCCAACAGAAATCCTAGGTATAACGGTTCGATCGTGCCGTGTGGTGTCCAACAATGGGCACAAAATAATGGCTACAAGTTCAGTTAACTCATTTTAAAACCAGGCATTAATCAATGCTTTACTACAATCTACCTGCAGTGCATGTGGCTCTAGTGTCAGTGTAACGTCCTGACTGAATGAAAATCTTTATAACCTTTTTATGTCACGTTAATGAAGAACAGCTGAAAAGTTACCGGGTTCATCAACTGCATAGCAATTTTGCTCCAACTCCTCCCCTCGTCATTGCTATATTCTTTGCACAAAATGTTTTATAAACATTAATGTTGTTTCCACTATTATCTCCAATGTCCGCTGGACTTCAGGTTGTGCCTTGTCAGCTGTCTGGGATTCCCTTCTGTGATTTCCCCTCAAAAAGCCCGGAGGAGAATCCGGGCTTTCTGATTGGCTATCTGTCACATTCAACAGGCTGCGTTAACGCTCCCAGTCGTGGAAAACCCGATTTAGATTGGAGTGGCCACGACGATCTACCGTAACACACCACACTACAGGATGATCTGTTACAAATTCACAAGCGACAATCTTATAGAATGCCCAACGTTCTAAGATTGTTGTAACGGGAAAATGTAGGTGTGAACTAACGTGTAGTGTGAACTATCGCATCAGGTAGTCGATGTTCCATCTTCTCTATTTAAATCTAATGATTACTGAAGGGCAATATGGTTTACAGACTTCAAAATTTGCACTCTTTTGGTTGAATGCAGTATTTATTTACAGTTTGGTGTTTTTATTCAAGTACATTTTTGTTAGAGGAGACTGAGAATCCACTTTATTTTTGTTTTTGGTTGTTTTGTTTATTTTATCAGTTGCAGTGTTTAATGTTCTTTTGAAAATAAAGTGTATCTGTCTTTGGCAGGAAATTGCATGCGTTATCACATCATGTCCATTAAATCAGTATAAAAAGGGTCTTCAAACAATATTATTGTTTATCGCAATAATTTTTGAGACAATCGCTCAGCAAAATTTGTTATCGTGACAGGCCTAGGTATATCTATTATATACGCTTTAAAATAAAGCTGTGAAAACAGATGTTTGATACATAAATTCTCCGTAATACAAATCTATAAACAGTTTGGTTTCTGTTAGTTCTGTCAAGATGCAAGAAAGGGCAAATTTCTCTTATATTGGTCAATCATTTTATTTTAAATATGCTGTAGGAACCGTAGTTTGATGACTGTTATAAATACCACCACATTTTACAAACAGAGGGAATCAGTTCAGTTTGTCACTTGTTTCCCTTTTAGGAATTGCAGCAGTTGCAGGGAATCACAATGAAGGTGCAATAAAGCTGATAAACAGGTGAAGAACAGAACTAAACAAAACCACTTCTATTCTGCTTTTTCTTGCTTTGTGTCTACACACGAAGCCGTTGCCATGGCAATCGACAGACAACAGCTCAATGAGCTGATAAAGCAGAGATTACGTTCAAACCTATGAGGGGAAATTAGTCTCAAACAACTAGCATTTCACAAACCAAAAAGTAGCAAAAACACCAAAACCAAACATCCAGTCTGTTACATTATGTTGGCTTGATGTCTATGTTGTCATTATTAATATATTTTCACCTGAACACAGCAGTGGTTGATTAGCTGATTTAAACACATGCTCTACTGATGACTTGGTGTGCAGGTTGTCCTATTTTAGTGCTAATGGAACCAAAACACACCGAACTCTGCAGCCAGTTAAGGTCATCACAGTCAATTGCAGGCTAGCAACAGTTGGGCTAGCATAACTAACTCACTGCTCACTTTTTCAGTATTTTCTTTGAATTAAAACTTCTTCCTCACCTGTTAAATGTGAAACCATTGAATCTTGTTATCTATGGGAGTCATAGGGTTGAATTAACCGCTACCCATTTCGTCCATTTTTCAGATTTTTTGCGTGATTGTGGTATTTTTCTGACCACCGATATTCCTGACTCAATGGACATCAATGGCGCATGTGTGGCGCATGACTTATCATGCGCCAGTAATATACATCCATATCAATGCTGCTGCTTGTGCTCTGTCTTTGCAGTTTCTCTCGCATTTCCCGCCACTTAGAAGTAGGTGTCAGATTACACCGTGTTGCATTCAATGTTGTCGGAAAAAAAGAGATTCACGCGCTTAATGTCTGACTTGCCATGACTATTTATTGAATTCGTAGTCGCCAGCGAGAGTGGCAACGGGGTGGAAACTGCCACCCCATTAGATCTGCACCTTGCTTGTTCTAAATGAAAATCAGCACTTTCTTCTGTGATTTCCAATTTTGACTTTTAATGATTCACTTCCTGCTAAAGAGCCCCGTGGCGGTTTAAGAAAAATCCACAGAAAAGCCGCACCGGACTACAAGCCGCATGGTTCAAAACGTGGGGAAAAAAGTAACAAAAAATATGGCATTTTACTGATTGGAGGTTTTTCAGTTGCACTTTTGACTAGATAGCTGCTGTATTGTGCCTGCAAATATTTTGCATGTTTTATGTCTAAATTAGGTGAATTTATTGCCAGGTCATTTTTACATTTTTCCAGATCACATAGTATTATCTATATCTAAAGTGAAAAATTAACAGCCAATCCATACTATCGGCAGTTATCAGTGATCAGCAGATATCAGCCTCACGGATGAGGCACCAAAAAACATGAATGGAGCAGCCCTAATATCTGACTGTGACTTTATAGATAGAAAATGTAATATTCATAACAAAAACTGTCAATTTTCTTCCATGCTACCCAAAGACAAAAACATTTGTTTAAAAATTATGATGTATCCCTAGAGAAAATAAGAACCAAATAGCTTTCTTTTCCGCTCCCACAATTTTCTTTTTCAGAATTCTGTAGGAAGTTTATCCTTTTAATTATTGGAATTTCATTAGTATTTCTTGAGGACATGTGACAAAGGTCATCAGGCTCAGACTTGAACCTGTGCCAGCCCATGGAGGATTAAGGCTGCATAGATGAGATGTGCTTCATCCCTGTGCCACCGCAGCATCCTTTTTACCAATTAATTTTTAAAATGATAATGACATGTGATTGCTTTTAATTTTCATTCTGTTGAATTTAATACCCTAACCCTAAACTGAATGAATAATCCACAATGTGTCATCATCAAGCTGAATATATTTAACTGTTTTTCTGCAGTGACAAAGTTTTGGAAATATGTAACATTTCACCACTTTAAGCGATCAGAAGTTGGTAAGACTCTAAACATTATTTGATCCAAACACTTCCCTCAACTTGATTGCAATTTTTCTTTTGGCTTTCTCTGTGTATGTACTGTAGGCTTATTAAATGTGCCACAGAAAGACAACCCGCCATCAAGCAAATAATTTTGAGTTGGGCTATAGATCTAAATTCTAGCAAAAAATCTTAAGCAATTTGTAAGTAATAATGTTTGTATTTATGTATAGATGAATATAGGGACTTAGAGTAAATGGTGTTTACATTTAGTGGCATATATTTGCTAATCTCCTAATTTATTTAGACTCAAAAATATAACATATATATATACAGTCAAAGATTCTTACTATTAAATTGTGTAACTTCTAAGTACGTTATTGCTTTCCTTTTTTGATCTAATAACGAGGTTCCATCCAAAAACACAGTATGATTTTTTTGGGGTAGAAGCTCATACTACTCCTTTTTGAATACGTCAAGATTACTGTGGCTACAAAAATATGTCTCTTGCATTCCTTCTTTATGTTTCATATTTTATGCTATCATGTTCAAAATAAAGAAATAAAATAAGATAAATAAAAATATATACATGAATATCAATTTGCTAAGTATCTGTGTTGGTGAGAACCTAAACTCAGGGACTCGTACTTGGTGTGGAATAAATTGGAATAGGGACACTTCCTATCAGAAAGATATCTAAGATAAGGGAAGATTGGTGTGCAGTGCAGGAAAGGAGAGCAACAAGCCAGTAAGTTGAAGCAAAAAAGTGAAGAAATATACATAAACTATATCAAATAAAGTGATGGAAATGTTCTGGGTGTACAAAACATACATGTTCCAATTCTTTCAATGAAAACATTAAACCTCATATCAAATTTGTACTGTTGCTCTAACAACAACATTAATTATTCAATCAATAATTACAGTCATTCAAGACTGTTGCTGTTATCAAAGAAAACACAACAACACACAAGTTTATTAAATTAATGATAAAAATAATAAAATGGTTTGGCCATAATCCGATTCAAAAAATAGTAAATTGCAACATTGAGAAAAAAAAAAAAAAAACTGGAGCTGTTTTAACTTCTTAACTGCCATGACGACAACAGCATCTTCATGGACCCATTGACTTACTTGTAAGTGTTTTGGGGGTGACAGTTAAGGGGTACCATTACAGCAGTACAGTAATGGTAACGTTTAAGAACTCTTGTTTTTAAGAGTTGTGTAATGAGTACAGGGAGTTCTTTAGTAATTGCAGTATAGTGTTTCTTAAGAAAGCAATTAAATGTTTGGAAAGAGATCCAAGGAGTTGGAGAGAAAATCAAATGGTAAGTAATGCAGCCAAAGCTTTAGAGAATCTGGCTCTCTTGTCGAGTCAAATGGAACAAGTAAAATTTTTTGTCCCTTTATACTCCAGCTTCAATATAAAATAATATTTAATTTGTAAAATTCAAAAAGAAATTTTAATGTTCTTTGAGTTGTGAGATATTGGCTAAGAAAAAGCAAAATAACACTGACAAGCGGAGAAAACAAGAAGTACCTGAGGACTGCTCAGTAAGCTCTTTGGTAAACTGCATTCCAGGAGCAGACCCAGAATGGTGATGTTAGAGGCATCTTCCTGCAGAACCACACAGCAAAAGCATGTCATATGGCTTTCCCCTCAACCCAGTGCAGGTGGTGGAAGACAGGACGACCCTGGCTAAAACTAAATCACTAATGGATGTCAACTGCCCTCCACCCCCACACCTCTATCCATGAAGCTGTTGCTCAACTGGACAACTCCTTCAGTGACAGTATGTTGCAAAGAAGTTGCACAAAGGAGCGTTAGAAAGCCTTTATTTCCTTTATCCTTTATTTCCTCTCTGTATGATTGCATTCCCCAAGATCATTCTCCGTACAGATCAATTTAAACATCTCTTCTTTGTCTCCTTTTTTAAACATTAATCATCAGCATACACACCGGTATGTAGACCAGACTATGAAAGTTTGCTGATTAAAGAAAAATTGGCAGAAAAGCACCCAATTAAGCAATACTCATGGTTATTGTGAGAGGTGATGGTCACGCTGACATTTTCAAACTGCCACCTCACTTTCTGTTGTGGAGGCAGGAATATGTTTCAGATGTCTCTCACACACACAAACACACACTTGCACTGCCTTAGATTGCCTCTCAATCTATGAACAAGTCAGACGTTGTTGTTCACGCTGTGTGCTCCTGAAAAATTTAAAAACACTGAGAAAACAGTGTCTGTGTTCACAATGGACCAAACAAATGAAGCTTAGCATTCCTGCTGATTCATCATCCATCAACTAATTTAATCAGAGTGGCTGATAGTCAGTGTGTAGGTGTGTGTGTGTGTGTGTAAGTGTATTTGTCTGGGCTAAATGAAATCTAAATCTATGAAAAATGAAATCAACTGTTTCCAATTATGCCCTTATTGACTGTTATGCAAGGTCAGGATGAACAAGTTCATCGACATTTGGATGCATACCTGAGTTTGGGTCAGCTTTATGCTCTGGATGTGAGGGAATATTAGATGAGTTTCCTTTCGTTGGGAAGATTTTAATTTAGTTTGGTGGCTTCCCACACCAAACACCTGAAGAAAAAAAAGTTAAAGTGATGGGCTTACTGTACTAGAGATAAACACTGAAAAACAAAATAAGCATTTACTTAGAAAGTCACCAGAAAACTGTAAAAATGTAATAAAGTAAGATCAGATGTATTCTCTGTTGGAAATTCAATTTGTAAGTAGGAAAACATGAGAGCTAGAGGGAGGGCAGGTATATTGGCATGTTATAGATAAACATAGAACTGCTAAAATTAGATAAAGGCTAAAAAAATTCAAGCTAATTTAAACAACAGCAATCAAACCAACGTACACTTAATGAAAATTCTGTTATTTAAAACTAAGAGGAAAGTCAAAATGTGTATAGCAACCTAAAAAGTGAAAAAAAGACAGTATTTTATTGCCATTTTTCTGACAGACCAACATTTAATAAATGCAGTGTGAATTTAATTAACATCCCTAAGACTTTTCAACAGCAAATAACAATTAATCATATAATCACTTGAAATGAACTTCATAATTTCCATTTACCGTATTTTCCGCACTATAAGGCGCACCTAAAAACCTTCAATTTTCGCAAAAGCCGACAGTGCGCTTTATAATCCGGTGCGCCTTATATATGGACCAATATTGAGCCACAACAGGTCTCGCAACTACGGTAAGCAGCCGCCGACTTCATTTTCCCCCGTAGAAGAAGAACTCCAGCTGCTAGATATTGGTGTCACAGGCCATTCAAAGCTAGACTGCGAACTGCGTGGGAACAGTGAATGACAGAAGGCGAGACAGCGTCGGACGACATGTGCCACTATCTGCCAGTGGATCGTAAATGCCTGGGCTGATAGATCATTCTCAACTGTGGTCCGAGCTTTCAGGAAGGCAGGAATTGTCACTGAACTGCTGGACAACAGCAGGGACACTGACTCGATTAATGACGACTTTGACGAGACGGAGCCGGGCATGTTGGATGCCGTATTCGCCCAAGCGTTTAATTCGGACACTGAAGAAGAAGAATTCGAGGGATCCGTGGATGAGGAATAAATTAATAAAGTGACCTTTACATGCTCATTTTGTGTGTTTACAGCTGAATAAGGTTCGTGATATTGTGAATATGAACATTAACGTTTGAACAACGTTGAGTTAATGATATATTGTTATTGCTGTGCACTATTTAGAGTGGGACTATATTGTGATTGCACTAACGTTTGATTTACCGTAACAGTATCAGACTGTTTTTTACGTGTCTATTGAATCACGGAAAAGTTCCCCTCCACTATGTGATAAATGTTGCACTACATGTTACCATGTCACTGACTTTACCTGGGGGAAAAAAATAAAACAGCTGTTTATTCATTTTGGGAGTGAACGGAGTTGTCAGAATGCTGGTTTGTAATCTATTAATAAAATTTGACTGACCTATCTGACTGTTTTGTTGACATTCCCTTTAGAGCAGCTCCATTAAATGGATGCATAACGTAACTCCAGCCTCTACTGTAGAGTCTATTCTATGCGCCTTATATATGAAAAAGTTTTACAATAGGCCATTCATTGAAGGTGCGCCTTATAGTGCGGAAATACGATATTTAAAATTCTTCCAGTTCCAGTGTTACGTGTTTTTTTTTTTTACAAAATTAAAGTTTATTGGTCTTTTAACTTTTTTAATTAGTTTATTTGGTAGGGACAGACATACAGTGACATAGACTAACTGAAAGAAAACAGCAGTCCCATGTTTACGCCATAGTGCAATAGCAAAAGCTAATTCGCAGCACTTGTCCCTAGATGGGCTTTTAAAAAATATTTAGAGAACAATCTTCCCATTGTTAATACATCACTTGAAAATGGTCTCTAAACAACAATACTATCATTTGCAGCAACAATTACTGGGACAATTTATCATCCAGCGAAATGTGTTATTGTGAAATGTTCACTGATTAATCTATTGTACAAACTAAAATTTAGTGTAGCCAACCGCCTCCAGAAAACAGCCAAGCAGAGAATATAGTCTAGAATATAATACACTGGCATATTGGATTATTAGGATAAATCCAGATTGCGTGCATATATAGGACATTTGCTAGAGAGCATTGAAGAACAGCTTCATGAAAACCAAGGAAGGTACAATCGGATCAGGGAGGACCCTATGGAGATGTTTAAAGCAGGATTAGATTAGTTTATAAAAACCAAGTCCTAACTTTCAGCTATGTTATGGAGCACCACTGACTCATAAGTAAATGGAAAAAAATATTCTACATTTATGATCTAAATAGCAAGCCGCCTGCTATTTAGATATGGGTACTGGCAGGCGAAGCGGCATGCGGCTCAGGTGGCTGCTAAGGCAAAAACTTGGGCATGGGAAGAGTTTGGAAAGCCATGAAGAAAGTCTTCCACACGGCTTCGAGGCAATTCTGGTCCACCATCCGGCGTCTCAGGAGAGGGAAGCAGTGCAGCACCAACACTGTATACAGTGGGGATGGTGGCTCTCCAATCTCTCGGGACGGAGTCGCCGAGGTGGTTAAAAAGCTCATCAGTGGCAAGGCCCCCAGGGTGAACGACATTCAACCTGGATTCCTTAAGGCTCTGGATGTTGTAGGGTTGTGCCGGGCTCTTTGATACGGGGTGTCAGGTCCCTATATGACCGGTGTCAGAGTCTGCTCCCAATTGCCGGCAGAAAGTCGGGCTCATTTCTGGTGTGAGTTGGACTCCGCCAGGGCTGCCCTTTGCACCGATTCTGTTCATTACTTTCATGGACAGAATTTCTAGGCATAGCCAAGGTGTTGAGGGGATCCGTTTTGGTGGCCTTAAGAATCACATCTTTGCTATTTGCGGAGGATGTGGTCCTATTGGCTTAATCAGGCTGTGATCTGCAGCTCTCGCTGGAGCGGTTCGCAGCCGAGTGTGAAGCGGCCGGGATAAGGATCAGTGCCTCCAAATCCGAGGCCATGGTCTTGAGCCGGAAAAGGGTAGAGTGCCTTCTCTGGGTCGCGGGGAGTGGGGGGTGTCCTGCCCCAAGTGGAGGAGTTTAAGTATCTCGGGATCCTGTTCACGAATGAGGGAAAAAGGGAGCGGGAGATCGACATGCGGATTGCAGCAGCGTCTGCAGTGAAGCGATAGCTTTACCAGTCTGTCGTGGTGAAGAGAGAGCTGAGTCAAAAACCAAAGCTCTTGATTTACCGGTCGATCTACATTCCCACCCTCATCTATGGTCACGAAAATTTGTTATTGGGCCAGGTATAGTACTGACTCAGTGGTGCTGCGTATAAATGTAAGTCACAATATGAATCTCTCTCCTTGTAAATAAATGTAAAAAAAAAATTACATTAAAAAAAGCATTGGTGCTTTTTTTTAGACTTTACAATTATGAACTACATTTTATTGGTATGTCACATAAAATTCTAATACAACACAGGTATCTGTGGTCTAAACAATCCAGTATGTGGAAAACTTTCGCAAGGTTTGATAATGCTGGATAATACCACAGTCAAAAAAAAAAAAGCTCAGAGGGAGAGGTTATTCATATACTGACCTGGTACGAAAGCAGCCCATGGGCTGATGTGTTTATAAATAATGTGCTTTCTACTCTGCCCTCCTCAGATGGGAGGAAAATTAGTTTAAAAGATGCCTTCCCCTTCGGTGGTATGACCTACAGCACAAAAATAACATTTTGAAAGCCTTCAGTAAAACACAAATCATTGAAACAATAACAAACACTGGTATTTGTGAACATACTTACTCTTCTGTGAAAGGAAGGTATGTAAAATTGCCTGCTGGATGGAAACATCGACAGCACAGTCACAGGAACTTCCTGGCTGGGGTTGTGTATATATATGGTTTCAGCTCTTGGCAACCCCAGCAGCCTGTAGACAGCAGAGTACTAAGATCAGCATGGAAAACGTTCATCCTGAATACACTGAGGTCTGCAGAAATAAAGCGGAGCAAAACATCCAAATAGGCAAATGATAAAGTTCCTTTCACACAAATTCTAGCAGTTCATTTATGGCTTCTGTTTCACAATGTGACACAAATTACATGTTATATGTAATAGGTCAACATTTTTTTTATATTCCAGTAAAATGTTAATGTTCATAAGACAAAGCATGTCTTTTTATTATTAGTCAGTACAAATAAACAAAAATGTTTCTGAGCATTTTGCATTTTGTCAGCATGAAGAAGATAGAAACCATTTACATTCACTAGATGCAACTCTTCAGCTATGAGCGGTGCACATTTCACCTGAAGGAGCTGGTGGCGTCAGCAGTCAAAGCACATACAAGATTAAGCAAAAAGGAATGCTTATAAAAAAACACTTATGAGATCAGGATTGAGGTCATCTTTCTGGGCTTGGCCAGTCTGTTATGCTGCGACACTCAAATAAATGATTCACTACCAATAAATACCGTCTGCTCTGCAAGCACACCAAGCCAAATAAGCCTAAACATTCTACCATTTACACTATGAAACTACCACTCATTAATCCAGACAGCAGCAGCGCCCTAATTAGACAAAATTAAAGAACAGTGGCAGCTGGAGATGGGATTGAGAATAAGAGATTTAGAGTCACAGTGGCAGCATTAAACAATATGTACTAAATATGGCTTAATACAATTTAAGGTTGCTCATAGGTTCCATTTGTCAAACAGTAAACTTGCAAAGTTGTTTCCAGGGTCAGACAAGACTTGCCCAAGATATAAAAGTGAGAAAGGCACACTTGGTCATATGTTCTGGGAATGCCAAAAACTGCAGTCCTTCTGGACAACTGTCTTTAGGTTCCTGTCTGAGTCGTGGAATATTAATATTCCCCCAAACCCTCTCACTGAAATATTTGGGGTTGTTCCTCTGACATGTGATGTGTTCATCTGGCATGCTTCAGCTGTAGCCTTTTCCACACTGATTGCCTGTCGACTCATACTTTTATGGATTGAGGATTTGCTCTCAAATCTGTTGAACAACAGAGGCATGTTGTGCATGGTTCTGCCAACACATTTTACAAAATATGGCATATTGAGAGACTCCCAGTCAATTCAGCATAAAGTCAACTAAGATTTGTGGGCTTTTTCCCCCCTTTGGTTTGCTTTGTTTCTATACCTATGCAACAGATGTGTGGATTTGAATGTATTAGTTGGGGATTTTTGTTTTGCTGAAAATCCAATAAAATATTCAAATAGAGAAACTACCACATCTCTCTTAATATTCATCTGCTAGTCAGATACAACAAAGGTAGTCAAACATTTCTGGGTGTATATTATTTATTATGTAGTGTTTCTGGTTTATAGACGTAATTTTTCTGGAAAGCAGGTGTATAGCAATACAATTAGTCTCCACTTTTGGTAGTGGGCTTCGAACAGAAAGTACAACTACTGTTCCACGAATACTGTTGTTGGCCTGCAGTATTTCTGACTTCAGAGCTATGAATTGTAGCTGAGCTCATGTAGGACAGGCTTTTACTAAATATGTTTCCAGTTTAAAACATACTTGTCTCATTCAGTACTTCAGCATTTTTTGCATAGCAGAGTAGAAGTTTAAGAAAACTTATAATAAATTTACATCATTTCAAACTAGCATTCAATACTTCTCTTTTTAGACTTCCTAGTGAGCTTAGAGATTTAAATAATAGTTTCATAATGTGAGCAGTTTTACATGCATTACAGTATTTTTGTTTCAGAATTGTTGATTGTTGAAGTTCTCCCAAATGATTTTTACCACCTTACTTGGGTGGTAAAATGTTGAGCTGTAGCCTTATTTCAAATAATCATCTATACTAGAATGCCATATTGGTTAAGTTATGTAAAAACAAAGAAAATGCAAAACAATATTGGAGGCTTGTACTAAATTCAAAAACCCAGATTTAAAAAGTATTTAAACACAATTACTTTGTAGAGCATAAATCTAAATCAATGCTCACAGACATGGACGGTTTTGCATTTCAACCTTTGTTTCACACTTTTTCCTATTATTGCCAAGCAATATGAGAATCATAGGAAAGTGTGTAGAAAGCCATGCAACAGACTTGTCATCAGGCATTTTAAGGTTGAACTGAACTGTTTTCACTTCCTGTTTGTCTCTGAGTGTTACTTTACTTTCATTTTAGGGAATGCCATCACGACCTGCATGACAATGAAACCTGAACACCAAGTTCAGTAAATCTAGGTTTTAGATTTGAATGAAATAACTATATAAAATCATATTTAATATCAGTGTTTTCATGGACATGTTAATTATTTTATTTGTAATCCATTTAAGTAGGGGTTAGAACTTCTTCAAAACATGACATATTTCTAATGGTATTTTAATAGTCTTTAGCAGTCAGCTGACCAGTAGTAATTCAACTATTCTGACAATTCTTACATAAAAAGGAAACCACAAGACTGATGAGTGGGACACTAATTTCCCTTAAGCAATTATGCATAGTTGTGAAAACATTTGTCCAGCACTGCTGAGATTTGGGGTGCTTAGCTTCTGCATTCTAAATATATCATATAAATCATTTGAATTATTTCTTATGTTCAACAGGATGGGCAGAAAATGTTGTCAGCCTGCAGAATTGGGTTCTGTGTATTTTCAAGCAGTTCTTTTTTCATTTGGAATGAAAAAAAGAAAAAACAAAAACAGATTAATTTATCTGTTTATCAAACCAAAATCGGAAATTGGCTCGTTATCCGATTTCCCCTTTAGTGCACACAATGGAAACGGATAACGAGCGACCAATTTTGATTTATATTATTTCATTTTTGACAAGTCTGCTGACCCTGAAGTTCTCTCTGCCAGAGGTAAGTACACTATTAAATTGTCACAAAAAATTGTTCTTAGAAGGTTTTAGGAAAGAAAGTAATCTGCATAGCTTCATCTATCCCCTTAGTGAACCCAAAATTAGGTTTCTTTGAAATGTGCTCCAGAGGTTTTGGAGCAACATAGCTCCGCGTGGCCAAGAGGCTCCAGGCTCAGCGGGTGGCTGGAGTGCGACTTACCCACAAACTGCAGCCTGATCTCGGCAAGTCACTGAAGATATTTTGTGCAGTGTTTTCTTCCAATTCCAGTTACTCATATTAACTGCCTAATGGATGTTTTTGAGTTTCTCTCAAATCTCTGTTTATTTATTATTTACAAATTTGTAAATAATACAAATTTATATTTTTTTCCCCCCAAAAAAAAATATTTGTATTTTTTTTTTTTTGCAGTATGTGAAATATATTCCTTCCTTCGATTGACTTCTGACGTGCAGTGTGAACTTTTTTTCAAAATATTTTTTATTGTTTCAGACGGGTAGCTCTTCAGGAGGAGAAGCCATAGCTCCAGGTTTGGATGGAGCTTCCAAAATTTCCCAGTGATCCTCTTCCTCCTCCTGACATAATCTTCTTCACCGTCCCCTTCACCGTTTCATATACTTAAATTAAAAGAATATTTGTTCATGATTCTTCAAAAATGGCCTGAATATCTGCTTGTTTGTTGTTCTAATAAATACATTTTTATCATACATTTTATTCCTGTTTACTTTATAAGATATGAGTTTACAATCTGATGATAATAAGAGGAAATAAGTTTGGTAAGGGTCTAGTAAGTATTGTAAATAAATCCTCCAGTTATAAAGCACCAACTGGCTAGATACAGGTTGATAAAATTTTTATATGAAATAATTATTTTGTTTCTTGCTTATAAAGGAATAATGGAGAAAATCAACTCAAAAGCTGTTCACTATGTTTAATCGAGACCAATAATTTCTAAGCAAATATCATGAAGGGAACACAGGTTTTCATATTTTGTTGGACAGTCACACTTCACTGATAAAAGTGTGAAAAAGTATCATGCAGTGATAAACCACAGAAGAGGATTATAGGACCCCATAAAAGTCAGAATTCTGAGAGGGAAAAAAAATCAGAATTTTGAGATTAAAGTCAGAATTCTGACTTTTTCTGTGGCCCTAATCCTCTTCCTAGATAATTACTTATTAAACTAAGCTTTTAATAATCAAAGTTTTCCTCCTTGGTAGCTAAATTTTTATTGTATCTTTTGGATAATCATACTTTTTTCCATGCGTGTTCGTGGCATAACATTTCGTAATTGGTAAATGTGCGGCAAAAATTTGTGGTGGTAGAGGGCCACAATGGGTTAAATTCAGGGAATGTTTTCTGTCTGACGCGAGTTTCCAACCAACTCCAGGTTACTTTGTTCAATCAATGATCGGTTTATTTTTAGATTTTCTTGCTTTGAACGTTGAGACAAGGACTGAGACACAGACTGAATAGGTCAATAATGCAGAAGAACTAACATAATTTTCTGACCGCTGACGTAAAACGGTCAACAGAAATCATGACGACCCCGCGCACCCAACTTCATATACACACATAAACCAGTGCGCCAGTAACCTGCCATTCATACCTGGTGACTGTCATGCCCACCGCGACACACCCACCACCTAAGTGTCAAAGTCACGTGCTCACCTGTCACGTATTTAATTCATATGGCTCTTACAACTGGTATGCTAATGCTGTTCATAATTAAAAACTGTAGGGTTTGAATGACTGGTAGAATGTTCTTGTCAAGATTTGAGCGTCTTGAATTGTAGTTTTTAAACTAGAGCAGATTAAAGACTCTCAAGGTTGTAAAAAATTGGGTGGGCTAGCCCATTAACCATTTATTAAATCAGAAGCTACATTCAGAAGCCAAGGTTAGCTTTGAATACAAAACAATGGTAGAATATAAGCTCTGTGAAGGCATCTATCATGATGAAATTAATTACACTTGTATTAATTGCCGATTTAGATGAGTGTTTAAAGTGTGCAGGACAGAGAGAACTTCCAGGTCAGACCACTTGTCAAAAATGAAATCATGAAAAATCTAAACTGATTTTTTCATTTCCATTTTGTGCACTAAGTGGGAAATCGGATAACAAGCAGGGCCAGGTCCGTGTATTTTCAGGTAGTTCATTTTTGTTTGAAATAAAAAATGAAAATAAATAAATTAAGAAATAGACTCGTTTTTTTTTTATTTTGGTTTTTTTTTTTTACCAAAATTGGAAATTTTGTGCGCAAAAGCAAAATGGAAAAAAAGGATAATGAGTGCTCAATTTCAATTTTCATGATTTTATTTTTGGCAAGCAGTCTGACCCAGAGGTTCTCTCTCTGCCCCGCACACTTTGTTTTTGGACACTCGTCTACAGCGACATGCAATTAAATTTTTTAATAGATTTTTAATGAACAAAAAAAACGAGTCCATTTTTGTGTTTTCATTTTTCATTTCAAACAAAAAAATTAACTGCCTGAAAATATACGAACCCAAGTAGTATCATTTAGTGTACAAAACAAAAATGGAAAAACAAACCATCAATTTCGATTTTTGTGATGTCACTTTTAACAACTGGTCTGACCCAGAAGTTCTTTCTGTCCAGCTTACACAGGGTATCACACATAAACATTATACAGTCTGCAGACAGACCATCTTGATGATTTCACGCTGTATATTGTAGTATTTTCTACCCACCACAAATCAGTTTATATAATGCTCCTATGAGAAACAAATAATAGTGGACGTATGGTTAAACGAGAAAATTGGTTACCCTGACTTTTAGCCAATTTATTTATTTTGAAAGGGCAGAGCACAGGGCGTTACTTCCCACTCTAGCCTGCTGCCATGCCTCCCATAGACATTTGTCTTTGATACCTGCTTCATCTCCAGACCTGGGCAAGATGGCCTCTATTGCATTACATCAGCAGCGGGCGGTAAATAGAAGTGAGTACACTATTAATTTGTGACAAAAAGTAATTTTAAGATGTTTTTGGGCTAGAAAGTAGCCATCACAAGTTCATCTATGCAATTATTTTATGCAAAATTAGTCTTATTTGAAATATGCTCCAGAGTTTTTGGACCAGTGTAGCTCCACTAATGGGGCCAGGCGGCTCCAGGCTCAGCGGGCAGGTGGAGTATGCCTTTTTTGCTGTCCGTTATCTGTTCATAGTGGCTAAAAGTGTGATATGAACTGTTTGATGTTTTTTTATATGTGCTGTTTGATAAGTGTATCAAAATATAATATTCTTCTCTAGAGAGTTTGAAACTTCTGAAAATATTATTTTCAGAATATCTTAAGATAATATCCACCACAGTGTTTTCTTCCAATACTAATATTCCCTTCCACCAAATTGTTTTAGTTTGTAAATTTATATTAAGAAAAATATTTGTGTGTGAGAAATAAGCACTTCCCTTCGATTGGCTTCTTACGTGCTGTGTAAACTTTTTAAATTATTATTTACTTTTTATTGTTTAAGGCAGGCGGCTCTTCAGGAGAGGCCTCAGCTCCAGGTTTGGATGCAGCTTTCCAAAATCTCCCAGTGATCCTCTTTCTCCTCCTGACATCATCTTCTTCACTGTCTCCTCATCTTTTATATACTTATATTATAGGAAAATTTCTTTCCGTATTATTACTCTATTTACTTTACATCTGAGATAAATATTTCCCAAATAAAGTCTATTTTTATAACTAGTTGTAGTTCTCTTTAAGAAGGAGGGGCCCTGATTTCCGAATCTACAATTCTGCTGGATGTGATTTCATAATCTCCATTAGGGATCAATTTTATGAGGGTAGATATGATTGCATTTGTTGAAGCTTGGATATCTTGTCATGTCTCCAGGAACTGTACCTATAGCTCAGCGAAAGCATCACTTACTGTGTCCCAAAATCCAACACTGGGGGCTGAATATGCAGAGGCATCCCATTCTCTTGCGTATATGGAGAGGAACTGTTCAAAGAAAACACACACAAAAAGTGTTAAACATAAAGTATTTATGGTTAGCTTTAAGAATCAGTTTCACATTTGAAAGAGACCAAGTAACTCACATTTGACCTGCCACTGATGTGTCTCTGAGCAATGCAGGTAGTCATAGAACTGAGTTAGTTAGCAGGTCTAAATGTTAGCTCTGTGTTACTAGCTTTTCCTTGGAGAATTACCCTGGACAGCTCACTAGTTCATCACATGACAACCTAGATACACAAAGGACAAACAACCACTCACTCCTAAACAATTTAGACAGACACAATCAATTGCTATTGTAAAGGATTGTGTAATTTTGTAATTTTTATGTTGGCAAACAATAAAATGACAATGATGATTGCAGCTCAAGTTAAGTTAAAGGTATGACAGATTTCCCCCAGTGAGTCACAAGGCTGGCAGGCCAACAGGCTTTGCTTGCCCACTGCCAGGCTAAGTGTTGCCTTCTTAACAGTTTAAACAGGCTTTTCTTATACCCCATTAACTCAGGACTGCGCTCCACTTTGCTGCGTACTTTACTGGAGGATTGGAGTCCTTTCTGAAAAAAAGGGACCGCACACCAATCACACTGTTGCCAGCCTACCATGCCATCGTGACTGCATCTCTTAGGTTTTCCACCTCGTCAACTTTCACTCAAACTAGGTTAACACTGAGAGTGTCGTGACAATACGAACAAAAATTTAATGTGGTGTTGGCTCTGTATCTGTGTTGAAACTTGATGAAGTTTGCATGAATCAGGAATAAAACTGGTTATTTTAGTACTTATTGTTATTTATTAAAGTTTTGAGAACTTAAGGAAAGTTTCCCTCACAAAGATTTATAGAGCTTATCAACATCTAATATTTAGTTAATATTAGAGGATAACTGGGCATTCCCCTGTTCAATCCCAAATTTTTTCCTGCAAAATAAGTGAATGCATTTCAGTCCTTGGACCTCCCTAACACATGATATTTTACATGTTGGTTGTGTTAGTGAAAATGTAGGTTTTGTACTCGGCAACAATTGTTGCTGGTCGGAAACTGCATAGTTTAAATTACACAAATCTGGCATATTTATACATATAAAAACATTTTAAAAAATTATGACATGCATAACCTATTATAACAAAGAATGGTTACAAGAATGTTTGGAAATATTTTAGATACACAAAGATTCAATGCTGCACCCTGCAGATGTCATTGTCTCAATGCGCCGAGTGACCTTTGACCTCATTTGGTCGTTTCATCAATGAGGCGAAGTCAGTTGAAAATGTTAGTATGAACAAATCTCAATCTGGGACTACTCTCTCCCTGTTTCACTAGACCAAACACTACACCTTAGCCCTGTCCTAAAGTAGTTTCAGACGTGGCATCATCTTGTAGTGGTCAGTCAGTGCATAGGCCACATTTTGTGTAAAGGATCACCTTTTGGGGGGGTGAAACAGGGAAGAGTTTCAACTGTGGGAATGACAGTGATGTAGAAGACATCATTTTGATGTTTCTTCAGGTCTAGAAGATCTAAAATATCTTATAGTTTTAAATTGTTTGGGAACAGCAAGGCACATAGAATAAACAACAAAACTATGGACACTTAGCATAGTGCTGTCTATGTATTATGCTAGCGGCAACAACGGACCTTACCAAGCACCGCCCACAACCGACCCACGACTGCAAGTCTCACAAACAAAGCCTCGCAGCGCGTTGTTTCTATGTAAACATGACTTGATTAGTGCATCATTTCTACCGGATTTTCACAATATATCAGCTACTGCAATGGACAGAGGAACTAACAAGTTCATGTCATCATCTGGGAGGACATTACTGGTTTCTCAGTCACAAGCTGGTTGCAAACCTGAGGCCAGCAGGTGTCAGTCAGTTATGGTAGATTTGAAATTTGGTTTGACGACCTCAATGTGAGAAGCTACAGACTGATAGGAGGAACCTAAAAGCTCTGTAAAGGTAAAGGCAAATCTTCTGAAGCTGGGATATAACCCATTTAATTTCACATAATTATTGCGGTAGAAGCCGTTTGTTTATTAAAATTTTATGAAATATATTTGTTCTATGTGATGTTTCTTGTGAATGACGTATACTCACAAAGGAATGAGGTAATTAGTCCAACGTTTAGAAACTACAGCGGCTGTAATGAGCCACAGCAAAGGTAAACAAAGGTAAAATAACCCGAACAGGTGATCAACTCAAAACCACTCTCACCTTTTTACTCTCACTCTCTCTCTTTGTAGTTTAAGCACACTCTAACCCTAACTGCCTGCGCCCCACAAGACAAGCAAAGATTACGTTAAAAACAAAACATTCAGTCCGTTATGATATCAAGTGTCCAGGCTTGATATTTATTTCCCGATTATTAATCAGCGCTTCCCTGAACACAGCGATGGTTGATTGACTAGCTGTACTTGGTGCTAGAGTGGCTAACACGAGTAACAGTTTATTCCAAAGCCTTTTCTGCCGAAATAAAATCTTTAGTGTATGTCAGATACAGTACACATTGCATATTGGGCTGTTTAGCTAACATATAAAATTATATAGTTATACATATATATATATATATATATATATATATATATATATATATATATATATATATATATATATAGTTTAGCAGACAGGCTTCAAGGTGTAGAAGTTGTATCAGTACTGCTATTATGCTGTACTTAGCTAACAGGAAGCTTGTGTTTGTGAGACGGACACGCACGTGACCAAGTAGAATGGGCATCAGCCAATGAAAAGCGGCCCTTGTGGTATGGTCCATTGTTGCCATGCTTACCGTTTTCACTCTTAGGATCAAAAGATGAATGAAGGGATACAATTTTCTTTATATATCAGTAGAAAACACTTGAAAGAACATATGTTAAAAATATTATATTTACATTTGTTTATTTAGATATTTTCCTGACTTTCTCTTGTATACGTTTGTGATGGACATTTACCTCCAGTGTCACAAGCAGGAAGTAAAAAGGTCTGGTCATGTGACCTTTCACACTAGATACATGAAATTGATATTGCTTAGAGCAGACCTGTTATTATTTTATTTTAGAACTTCAATTAACTGCCAAAAGTCAAAACAATTGTTCTAGAGCTTCCAGAAGTTAGGAAAAATGTCTGGCAACAATTGTTGCCAGTGGGATTAACTGGGATAATTATCTAGCCTCAGTTTATTCTTATTTTATGTAATGACATTTGCCATTTTTTTGCCCTTCATATTGGTAACATTTTAATAATCTGTATGTCTGGTACTTGTGTATTTCATGTCATTGAGCACTTATGTGAACACACAATGAAGAGGGCAGCTGAAGACGAACACATGAAAGCGGAAATTCAATGGTTTACGCTTTCCCTCTTTATACAGCCCAATAAACCAATCAACATGACACTCTGATCAGGAACTACATAATAAAACTAGAACAGTTTTATTCCTCTATCACTGTGCATCTCCTAAACCAACTGGCTGGTTTCTACAGCCAGTTGAAAGTCGCTTCAGAAACACAGCTGAAAGAAGTTCAATGCATTCTTTGCAGAGAGTTAAAGATAAGTTTCATAATCCTCACAAATCTAGTGCAAAATGAAGAACAAAGCAAAAGTTTAAATGCAACTAAATCAGCAAATTTTATATTAACACTCGTGTGCTCATCAATAAAAAAGGAAATTACCAGATGAAGCATAATTTACTGTAGAAAATAAACAAAAACTATAATAAAACTAAACACAAAGGACAGTGGGAATTTGCATTGATCAACCTGTGTTTTTCTTCTTTTTTTTTCTCCCCTCCAGGCTGTCTTTTGTGGGCTCTAGTGTCCCTTATATGAAAGTAAGCTGACAGAAAAGTGAGAAGAAAAGGGGGGAAGACATGAGATAAATGTCGCTGGGTCTGGGAATCTAACCCGCAACGGCCGCCTCGAGGACTCAAGGCTTCCAAACGTGGGTCGCGCTATCCCCTATGCCATCGCAGCACACCCCTGTGTTTTTCTTCTCAAGCAGTTACAGTGAAGACAACAGTTACTGCTATTTTTCTTATACCCTCTACCACAGCTTCCTGCTCTACAGTAGGGTCAGCTATAGATGCAGGACTACAGTAGAGGAAGTGACTGACATGATGTTGAAGCCACTCTGCAGCTTTTCAGTTTGAGGCTGCAAGCACTAAACCCTTGGTTCAGATAAACCACCTCTCCACCATCAGCATGCAGATGAAACCAAGTGTACACATACACAGGACATGCATTTGGGAGGAGAAAGCATGCGGTTTGTGGAATTGGTATTGCAAAGTTAAGAAGGGTTACACAAGTCTACCACATTGGCCCTAATGAATACTGGTTTTTAATTCTATAAATTCCTGTTTTGCTCCTTTTCTCAAGTTTACATTTGGGTGTGAAGGTATCAAAATATATTGGCCGAGTTCATTCAGCCTCATTAACATTTTTCTGTCAGCCATATTTAAATTTTCATTCTAGTTCATGCTAAACATAAGTTTAACTTTTATAATTGAAAGATTTTTACTATTTTTTTAAACATCTCCACTTCATATTAAAATAATATATTTAAAACTATTTGCATTAGACCCTCTGAAAACCAAAAGCCCCTGCAACAACATAAGACTGCAAAATGTTCAGCAGTGAAATAAAATAAGTAAAGAGAAATGTCTTTAAAGGTTCAAGGTTGTAGTGTTGTCAAACAAACAAGAGGGAACAGTCCGCAAATGTGTTGGTGAAGAATGCTAACGTTGTCTATCTAGAACTGTAAATGCTTGTTAATTCTTAACTTGTCAAGCCGTATAACTTCAAATACCACTCCTCAGAGGGAAAAACTGGGTAGATAAGCAATAAGTGGTCAGATGTGAAAGAAAAGTGATGCTGTATCCTCTTGCAAAGCTTCACTGGGTGTTAGTAAAGAAAATAAAGCATCCAGAGCCGTCTCAATAACTATTCAATAACCATTCATTAATTTAGTCACAAAACTCTCAAGAGGTGGTGAAACACAGCAAACGTGGAAGAATGGGGCTCTGGGCAAATGAATCCAAAATGTTTTGCTCTGGCCTACATGGAAAACCCGGTGTGTCACTGAAGGGATTAAAGCTTTGTTAAGACCCCTAATACACCATTACCATTGTGAAACCTGGTGGAGACACTACCAATGTTTTTCTTCAGCAGGGATATGGACGATGACTGGATTTGGCAGAAAGGTGGATGAAGCCAAACACTGGTAAGAATGGCCCAGTCAAAGTCTTGAACTACAAATTGTAATACAGTATCAACCAAATATATTGAAGTTTGTTGTTGGTGCTCCAGAAAATGAGAAAAAGTTTGAGGAGAATGAAAAGTTTTGTAAAAAAAAACTCTAAGCGATGGAAACTATTACTGTACAGTAATTCATAAAACTGATAATTGTAAATATCTAAACTCAGTGTACTTAGTTCTGTTAAGTACTTCAAAGTTGTCTTGCTGGTCCTACTTTACATGGGAGTAACTCAGCATATTCCCTTTAAAAGGAAAACCCTCCCATCCTACCAACAAGTGTTGCTCTGTACTCCAGCACACCAGTTCTGTCCACTGCTCGGTACAAAAATAACTTGTGTTTGGTACCATTTGATCCCTGGGATGCAAGACAAACAACATTGGTGGTAGCAGTGACCTTAACGGTGCCACAGGGGATAAGTTAGGAGAAAAGTGTAGGCCAGCCATTAGTCACACAAATGTTTGCATATGAAAACACAACAGGCCAAAATCAAGTCTAAAATAACTGTTTTTCAAATGACTATACATCAAAAAAGTGAAAAACAGTCACACACACATGGAAATAAGATCAGGCATTTTGAGGCCTATCACAAATGGAAATGCCATTAACCTCTCTATGTGCTTCCTGATTAGCTCTTTTGGCTGGGAGAGGGTGATGGCAGGCCTGGTCAGTGGCTGATAACCCACACATGAGAGGCCTCACAGCACACAACTCTGTCTGGCTTTAGATTAAGATACAGAGCAATGCACCTGGAATTAAAACCAGCCATATTCTCACTCTGTTCAGCTGATGCACATAAAACCACATACACCTTATCATCTAAGCTGAAAAGTTGTCAGACAACCACACTTTTAGAAGTACTAACCTTTGTGTACATTTTTCCTTTTACAAAAAAGTATCAGTAAAGGCTGAACATTAATCTTATTCATTTACCGTGATTGTTACTACTGCAGATGTGACAAATGAAAAAATCCATAAAAATGATCAGTTCTAAAGCAGCCCACGCAGAGTGTAATGTCAGGGTAAAACTTTACATAACCACTTCCTCTATGCAAAAGGCAGTATGCATTAGTTTTTTACTCTTCACCTCTTTTCTAATCTTCCTGGAAACACAAAGAGAAAAGACTGAAATATCTAGAATCAACAACCAGACATTTTGATGGCTCCATAGTGTTTCCAACCTTTCACTGTGACAACCACTTACAAGACAAGCTGTTTATATTCTGATTATAACATCTATTTTCTGAGGAAGCAAAAACACCAGAGACAGAACTTCTCCATTTTTTTTCTATTTTTTCAGAGTTCTAAAATTAGTCAGGAATTTGGTTCGTGTCTATGGAACGCACTCCTCCAAACTCTCTCTGTCACACACCCCCTCTCTTACTAACATAAACAACAGCCTGTTTGTGGGGGAGGTATTCTAAAGGACCTCTTACATAGGCCTAATAACTGTTTACACATTGTTTTTTCTTCCTTTAAGAACAAACAAAAAGTCTCCTCATCTCCCCACAAATACTATATTCTTCTCAATTTTTGCATTTCTAATCTGTAGAAAATTAAGCTACACTGAACTCTTAACTGGACTGCACTCAAAAACTGGTCTCCACTTCATGTACATAGCTAAGTAACTTCTATTTTACTGTCATTCCTACAGTAAATATATTTATATTTATATTTGTATTTTATATTGTATTTTATTTATTCTGGAGTAACCAAATAACATTGAAACCTCAAAACATTGTTCTGAGCCGTATGCAACAAAATTTTGTTCTGTATACACCCTGTGCATACAAAATGACAATAAAGTCAGTCTAAGTCTAAGTATAATTCACCGTCTCTCCACTGACACAAATTCTTGACTTCAGACAATTAAGAATGAATTGATACTGATGCAATTTGTTTCATTCAAGCATGCAAGAAAACTTCTCAAGAGCCTCGTCTATTTTTTCATAAGTTCAACTCAGTTATGGAAACCAGGGTTGCATCTAAGTACCTTCTGTCCATAATTCATCTGAAAGACTTTTTTTTTTAAAAAAGCAGAAATTGCATGATGTTGGAGGAGCTCTCACCTGTCTTCCAGAGGAAGACCATCTCTTCTTCGCTCCTCCACCACCTGCAAATAAAAGGAAAACAAGACATCATTTAGTAAGGTCAACAATGTGAAAAATGCATTTTCTATCACAGTTTGATCATAGAAACAGGTCAGTTGGGATATTTGTGCATTGCCTCATGTCTGCCATACATTTTGCAAGCATCGACATTGTACACGGGATAGAAAAACAAGTGTCTCTGACATTAACTCTGTTTTCAAAATGCACATGCAGCTAAAATTAATGCATCCAGCATTGATAATCAAATCATAGGGACAACCGTAGGAGATTTAGAAAATCAGGCATAGATACTACTCCTGATAGTATCAGCTAAACTCCTGTACTCCAGTCTGAACATGTCTTGTGAAAAGCTTCCCAAACAAATATATATATATATATATATATATATATATATATATATATATATATATATATATGTTATATATACAAAAATGTATCAGTAAAGGCTGTATATATATGTTTCAATAGCTGAAACCAAATACCTACACCGGAAAAACAGACACAACTGTTTTTTTAATTGCTTGACATAGGTCAGCGCGATATTAAGAAAACTATTGTGATGAAGACATAAAGAAAATCTAAAGGCACAATTTGGTGTGAGATTTATTTTTATAGTTAATAAAATAACTAAGACCCAATAATAATAAAATAAGACCCAACTACAATTGAATGAATTTAATCAAGACGAGGGTTGTTGTAAACTAACATTTTAGTAATCGAGTAATCTATAAATGATTCTTACGATTAATCGAATAATTAAAGATCAAATAAAACATTGGTAAATCTAACATAACAGCAGTATTACTATTGCATATCAACGTCAGTCCTATTTTTCACAGTTGAGTATCCCTAACAATAACTTTTTTGTAATTTAGGAAATTAACCTGTTACAATAATAGCTCACATTCTAAGTTAACCTGAAGAAAAGTTATACAAAAATCTGAAATTATATTCAATTCAATAATAAAGAGGCAGGCTCACAAATACGCTTAGAAAAAATGTCTATACTCCAGCTTTTGGTTTATGTATCCATCATCAGTGAGTTTAGCAGATTAACTCTCACCTTGCTCAAACATTTATAGCTTTTGTGTTCATGTTAGGGACAAGATTTGACACCTTCGTCTGTCACACTCAGAAACATCTACCAGCTATGTGCCACCATGACGTTCTCCGCCACCCATTTGTTGAGGCCGAGATGATATGAAATACATTATCCAGTTCGTCAGTACAGCTACACTTACGTTAATCATCTAATGTGTAGGCGCCCGCAGGGTTCAGTCTATCCGCTCAGCTGTATAAATACACTTGCAGCGCTCTTCTCCACTGTTCGTTCTGAACCACCACCAGGCAGGAGAAAAGCTGCTGTACTCCAGGCATTGTGCCAGTCATTTTAAGGATGATTATTGGTCCCACAAAAAAATGACAAAAACCCGGACATTATCCTGAATCAATAAAAGTTGAGGCCGAACTTGAAAACTGGATGTTAAACTTGACACTGGATGTTATGCTGCTAACACTTAGCTTTCGTCGCAAATAATAACCCGGCCGGACACAGTGTATTAGATAATAAAACATAAATTTGTAACATAACCACTATGTTTGTTTTTTTTCTTCTGAATAAATACATTAAAAAGTAAATGTATCAAACTGTCGTGTAGAACAGTTGCTGTGATTTCATTGTCAAAAATTATTCCAAATTTCCACTTTTTATAACTGATTTGGTGAATCATGATGTTGACAGGTGTGTGAAATTAGTGATTAAAAAGGGGTGTGTGTGCGTCGGTGCGAAGAGGCGCAACCTGAGAGGAAGACGTTCACCGTTAGATCTGTGCAGCGCGAGTTTTGACTTTATTGATCATTTAAAACTAGTAAAAATCAAAGAAAAGACGTAAAACAGCGATCAAAGTTCGCCCCAGCGCCGCAGATCGTATCTTAGGAACTGGATCGGAGTTTGCATCCAGGAAACGTCGTCCGGTGCAAGAGGATCGGACGGCCACCGAGGGGAAAGAAAAGCGTTCCAGGTGAGATCTGGACTTTACTTTTCTTTTAGGGGACTTTTGGTAGTACCACTTTTTTCTTATCTTTTTTGGGAGGATTTTTGACATTTGGATTTTTCATTTTGGATCGGGACTTTGGATTACAACGGGGAAATACTTCCAGGACTTTGTTTATTTTTCGAGGATATGGAACTCCTTTGTGGACATCAATCTTTTTGAAAAAAGAACGGGAAATTTTGAACTTTTAATTATTTAGTTTTTTTTGCTGATACAAACCAAGTGATCTAAATCTACCATAATTATTTTTTGAGGGATTTTGGTTATTGATCTATTTAACAAGATAACTTATTATTTCTTAATATTGTAATTCTTTTTGAATAAATAATTGATGCTAAAAATCAACAAATTTCTTATTGAGTGGTTGGATATTTATTTTTATCAAATTAATGGTGTAGCATGTTTTACCTGATTCCTGTGACAGATTCCCCCTTGAGTGTGTTATGAGTTCAGCTTTATGCTGGATTTTACAAACTAACAAAGTTCCGAGGCAGATAAATTTTCCTTGAGAAATTTTAATAATTGAGGTACTCTAATCACTCAAGGAATTGTTTCAGCCTTAATCCAGACCACAATAAGTAACTAAAAACCTTAAGAAAAATGTTTTCATTATTTTAGAGTCAAGAGCATTCATTATTGGGCTGAAAGTTTATAGAAAATTGTGCAATGGCGATAATGTTAGTAAATATTGCGTTGATTCCCTCAATTGAGTGTCTTCTTTCCTCTCCTTCTCACCTGTGCTTCCATCGTCTGCTTACCTTTAAAATTTTGGGCAATGTCATTAGTAGTGGTGTGGCGATCAATCGATCAGTGATCATAATTGGTCAATTTCTGTGAAAAAGCATATAATCTGTGATTGCCAATCACTGTCTCTTGTTGCTGATCAAAAAAACCGATCACTTGTGTCTCATACATCAGTGGTCCCCAACCTTTTTAGTGCAGCGGACCGGTCAACCCTTCGTAAATTTCCTGCGGACCTGGGGGGGACATATTTAATTATTTCTTGCGCAGCCCAATTGGTCCACGGAACCGGTACCAGTCCGCGGCCCGGTGGTTGGGGACCACTGACATACATCGCAGCCTGCAGTGGCCCTGTGTGCAGTATATCTCCCACTCTCCTTCCGAATCGACAGGCACGCAGCCGCAAATCTTAAGCAATGCTGTGTGTAACTTTAATACTTTAAGAGTGAATGGGAAAGTTAGTATGTTGCGACAAAAAAAATGTCTTAGGTGTAAGGCAAGTCAAAACGCACCACCACAACAAATTTAAAATGATATTTATCTATAGAGAGGCTAAATGCAGGCAAAACATCCAGAGCGATCAGATAGCAGGTAAAGCAGTAGATAATTGCAAACACTTATCTGGATGTGTATGTTGGTCAGAAAGCTAAGCAAATAACACAAAAAATAATTGAAGTCATCAACCTAGATGACCAGCAAAAAATAATTGAAGTCATCAACCTAGATGACCCAGCGGTGAAAGATGCTGGGATCTACTCTTGCTGTTGGACCGCTGCTATGTCCTACTAGGGAGTAATATGACAGAAGTATAGACTGGAGCTCCACCGGACAATGTTCTCTCACATCAAACATCTCCTTCAAGCTGCAGCATTTAACTTTAAAAAACAAGTTTTTACATATCAAATAAACCTTCGGTATCTCCTAATCTGAGACAAAGAATATGTGAAAAAAATTAAATAAAAAAAGAATTGCTCACTCGGCAACAACCAATCAGAACCAGCACAAAGTAGCTAGCACTAGTTGTGGTCTCAGGCAGTTTCCTTTTATACATACATTATTTGATATAGGCAGTGTTGTGAGATTTGTCTGTCTGCATTATTTAGGCTATAATTTAGCTTTACTGTTAAATATTGTATTACTTTCAGTCATCCTTTAGACTGAATATGTATTGCATTGTGTTGCAAGTATTTTTGAATGTTTTTGTCTAAATTAGACTATTTTATGATTCCATTTTGTTGGATCATATAGTGGCATTTATATTTAAAGTGAAAAATTAACACTCAATCCATGTGATGAGTGTCGGTGATCAGCCCTCATGCTGATCAGCTTCAGAATCGTCAGAAAACAACATGATCAGAGCACTATTTATCTGTGTTCAGTAAGGGTGTGATGAGATGTGAAACTCAATACAAGACAGTACACAATATTGAGTTTACAAGAATGAGACTGGACAAGATTTAGGTATTACTTTAAAGAAAGCAACATGGGTTAATTTTATGCAGAATACAGGATAAAAGGAACTTAATTCTCAATTTTTCCACCAAAATCTCAAACTCATGTCTTTTTTGTGGCTTCTTGAAATTCATCAGACCTTAGGTAGTGCTTCAACGAGGCAATGTTTGAAGTACATTTACCACTTTCCAGTTGCTATTGATAGTGCGTGTGCTGGGATTGTGATGAAATTCAATATTCCCCTAGACATCCAGCCAAGTTGATGTGTGGGTTGAGTTTTTTGGTTAACTGAACGAAAATACACAGAATGTACTTCACTGCCTCGTTTAAGCACTGTCCTAAGGTCTGGATAAGTATAGCTGATTCTGCAGCACATTGGTATTTTAAGGTTGTCAAAGTCAAGCTAGCATAACTGACCTACTTTCTGCTACCTCTCTATTTTCATATTAATTAAAACTTTAAAATTGAATTTGCTTGATATATAAAACTGGTCTGAACAGCTCACCATGCATTATAGCATTCTGCTGGGGTTTCTCCATTACATATAGTACCAGAATAGAGCTGGGCACTGACTATCAACACCCTCTTGACCTGAACAAGTTTAAATGAGATTGAAAACACAACTTCAGTGTGTGGGACGTTTTGGACATTCATTGTGACCAGCAGCGTCTCTGCAGCAGAGCTCACACCCATAGGTGATGACTTCTTTCTGACTGACCAAGTGACACTTTACTTTGTTTCCACATTACCCAATAGAACCAGTTTGGCTTGCTTAGCACCTCAACTGAGCCAGAACCAGACTAAGCCACAAATCAAGGGAAAAATTCCCAATATTATTCAGCAAATTTTTTAAAAGCTTGATTCTTCCACTTAACTTCATGGGACACCAGAAGAAGTGCTGCAGTGCCTGAAGTTTTGTCCGGCTGTAGGATGGTGTTTACAGCAGAGTGTACAGGAGGATCAGTTGTTCAGCTGTCTGACTCTGTTCTGATCACTCGTTCCCATACACTTATAAACTTTCTCTTTCAGGCTGAATACAGAAGTGATTCCATGGAAATAGAACAAGGACGGCTGAATAAGCTGATCCAGAGTGCGGCGCTAGCTTTAACTTGTTGCGACAAATATTTACAAGCCACCATCTTCATAATTCAGGATTGTTTGGAAATCCATGAAAACTTAAAAGCCCATTAATGTTTGGAAGACAACAACATTCATGGTATTGTTTTATTTGCTTCTGAAATACAACTTTGTCTTTTCTAGCTGTCATGGTAACTCAAAGCGGAAGGAAGAAACCCGCATTTCACTCATGCGGATATGATTCATGTACATGCACGTACATGCATTTAGGTGTGGGCGATGTATTGTGATATTTTCTATTTATGATAGTTAAAATATATCGCAACTAGGACTTCCATATTTTTAAAAATCACAGATTTGACGCAAGTGCGGGATATAAAATAAACTTAAAGGTGGGCCAAAATGCCCAAGTTTAAATCAAAGAGCACTTTGCAGTCTCGACAGTCAATGTTAAGAGAGGAAGAATCGAACGAAGAAGATATGGCTAACCACTCAGGCATGGATGCATCACTAGCAGCTAACGATTTAGCTAACGAGACAGCTAACCTACAAACTATTCTCGAAGAACTAAGAGAATCACGTCGAGAAAATGGTGAGGGCTTCTGAGAGGTTAAAGAGGAAATAAAAAATGTAAACAATAGACTGGATGAGGCAGAAACGCACATCTCGGAGGCGGAGAACAGGATTCAGCAGCTCAAAGAGGTAGCTCTGAAGCTAAGTAAAGTGCAGGACGAACTCTAGGCTAAGCTAGTGGAATTCGAGGGGAGATCAAGACGGGATAACTTGAGGCTCCATGGCATTGCGGAAGGCTCTGAAGATAGCTCACCATCTTTATCAGCTTTCATAAAGAATCCACTCAGAGAGAAACTGGACATTCCGACATCGCTCGACTTGAATACTGAGAGAGCTCACCGCTCTCTGGGATCCAGAGCTCCACCTGAAGCCCCCCCACGTTCAATAATAGTTAAGTTTGCCACATCCAAGGTCAAAGACGAAATATTAAAACAAGCCTGGCAAAAGAAAGGCTTCATGCTGGAAGAACAAACAAAAAAGGAAAAAATGGAACACTAAATATTGGAGGTAGGATAACCACAGGAAGGGGTATGTCGTATGGACCAATGTAATAAACTGAATGGATGTTAGTATATGTCTATACCACCTTTGTAAATAGAGGAGATACACATCCTCCTTGTTGTTCCTTAATAAAAATTTACATGTTACAAAACTATTGCCACAAAAGGTTGTACCACAAATATATTTCCCCCCTAATGAAACTATCCTTTTACATGCCGTTTATAGCCGCGCTGCTGCGGTAGAACTAGTCCGTTAAAGTGAAACCTGAAGACGTAGGTATAATTCATTTAGTGCTATGAAATGGGAAAAATAACTCAAAAAACTACTCATTCCTTTTTTCTCTTGCTCTCGTTACGCTAAACGTAGACTCGTTGCCATAGCAACTATGCAACTTTATGTATCAGGATTCAGCACCAAAAACACTCAAACATTGTCCCCACATAGAACAGAACATTTTAGTTCAGTTTATTACAGTTTTGGGTTTTTAAGCTTGATGTGTATTTTGCAATTATTAAGTGATCGCTGTGGTAGATTAGCCATCGCTCCTATTAGCTAAGCTAACAGAGCGGTGGTTGATTAGCTAATTTAAACACCTGCTTTACTAATGATCTATCAGTCTGTGTTTAGGTTGATTTTTTTTTATTTTTGAGCTGAACCAAAGCACACCTTATTCCACAGTACATCTATTTCTTACTTTTGTCAAAGGGAAGCAAGCAACTGACCCACTTCCCTCTCCCTTGCAAATTTTTTTATTAATTAAACATTTGGGTTTGGAAATAAGCAGAGACTCATAATAAATCCCAGAATTTGTCCGTCATTAAGGTAGTTTTAATCAGTCTCTCCCTGTCCATCATTTCCCGGATGATCCGTCCCGCTGTGTCTTTGTTGATGTCAAGTTAGTATATTACCTCTGAATGACGTCGAGCTTCACGTTAAGCTCCAGAAAACGGCAAACAACGAGACCAATATGAACAGCGAAATAAACGTGAAAACAACCACGAATAAACGTGTCTGTAGTTGCCAATAGTTATAATGGCAAGTTAGCACCGTTATAATTATTAATATTATGGTAAGTGTCACAAATCTGTGCAACCATCTGAGCTGTGGAGTTGCAGGAGGAGCTCTGTGCCTTTGACATCAAACGCAGGGCCGTAACGCAGAATCTGGAGGCTGGGGGGAGGGGGGGCTTTAAAATCCTTAGAGTTTTCCAGACAACAGTGGACCACACAAATTACTCAAGTTTTTTATTTTTTGTACTGTTTTTTCTACAATTTCCTCTTCAGTTCAACCTTATCAGTGGAGACACATTGTTGATGTTACCATTATAAAATAGCTGACAATTAAGAATTGGCAAAGCTCAATGTTATTTTCACAGGAGGCGGAGCGTTGTTGTTAACAGTTGCTGAAAGTAACTAAAAAGTTACTTTTAATGTAACTTAGTTACTTTCCAAGTCAAGTAGTCAGTAATATAACTAAGTTACTTTTTCAAGGAGTAATCAGTAGTCCGATTAAAGTTACTTTTTCAAAGTAACTATGCCATCACTGGTTTTGGCCAGAGCGGGGCTGAAGGTGAAGTTTTTACAACTGAACTGTGACATGGAGCTCATGTCACAGTTCGGGGGTTGGAGGGGGCGCAGCAGGCATTGTGCTCCTTGGAGGGGGGCTCACCCTTTCATACTTTGAAAACCCCTGACCTACGTGATACAGAACACACAGCTGAGAACCAGCAGCACCGGTGTAGAAAACACCAATGTCATACTCCGTTTACCACAACTTGTGTTAATTGATAGAGATGGTCACGCTATTCATTGTTAAATATGACACTCAACAATATCAACAATTTCACAAACCTCAGTGGTTTGAGTAACAGAACATATCCAGTTGCTTAAATTGATATTGCGTCATACTTTCTGAACATATAAAGTGCATCATCTGCATTTTTTTTAAACACTGCATACATTCTTTTGTTAATCTACTAAAATGTACGAAACAAATGTTTTTTAAACAATGTTTTTTCCTTCTTGCAATTTTCAGCACTTTCTCTTGATAAAGAGTCCTACAGAAAATGCTGTTCTCACCCCTCACCTAGCACCAAACGTCAGATGATGCCCTCGTGACAGATTATCTGTAAACACTAAGCTGCCACTATGTGTATTCTCTGTGCTCCATAATTACATAATCATCACGAATGTCTACAGCAAAAATGATAAGAAAAAGGCTGCAAGCATCAGAGAAAAAAAAAAATCTTTTACGAGAAATGCACAAAACAAACTGGGTGCGCAGGAAACTAAAACAGCAAAGAAGCCTTTAAACCGACTTACAATACATTGTTATCTTACATTACATAAACTATTCAGTGCACAATTAAATAATCAACAGCAGAGCGTGGTCCTTCCCTGTGGTTTCTTTAGGAGTCAGAGCCAGAAATTCACTTTTTGAAACATGGGGAATGTGTACACTTTAGGAGATGGGGGTTCAAGGTCATGTTTTACTAGGCCTGTCGCGATAACAAATTTTGCTGAGCGATTAATTGTCTCAAAATTATTGCGATAAACTATAATATTGTTTGAAGACCATTTTAAACTGATGAGTACATCAGTAATGACATAACAATCCAAGCGATATCCTGCAAAAATAGATACATTTAGGTCTGTCACGATAGCAAATTTTGCTGAACGATAAATTGTCTCAAAAAACTATTGCGATAGACGATAATATTGTTTGAAGACCTTTTTACACTGATTTAATGGAAATGACATAATAATGCATGCGATTTCCTGCCAAAGATAGATACACTTTATTTTCAAAAGAACACCCAACACTGGAACTGATAAACAAAATAAACAAAACAACCAAAAATAAAAATAAAATTGATTCTCAGTCTCCATTAACAAAAATGTACTTGAATAAAAACGAAATAACATAAAGCCAAAGTGTAAATAAATACTGCATTCAACCAAAAGAGTGCAGATTATAATGTCTGTTGCCCTTCAGTAATCATTAGTTTTAAATAGAGAAGATGGAACATCGACTACCTGATGCAATAGTTCACACTACACGTTAGTTCACACCTACATTTTCCCCTTACACAACCTTAGAACCTTGATCGTACTAAGATCGTCACTTGTGATCATCCTGTAGTGCACATATGTCAGAGTCAAGGCCCGCGGGCCACATCCGGCCCGCGAGAAGATTTTTTACGGCCCTTGGGATGATCTTGATTTATTATTAGAACCGGCCCGCAGACCGCAGCAAGCCGGCACCCCGTCTGAAAAAAAATATCTTCCTTATTTGAACTGTAAGTAGTTCTTTAAATGTTCTGTGAGATGATGTACTTACCCATGTATCCATAACAACCGGAACTTTCAATATCCACCAAGTTATTGCCGAAATATACCGTCTATTAAACGAGTGCCCCCCGGATTAATTACACTTTCTGCAGCTGCAGCTGCGAAGTTACCGTATTAACCCGATACTTGCTGGAAAGTGCAACGTCTCCCCTTTCAGAAACCGTTGGAATTTTTCCACTTAGCGCTACGTGTGGCGGAATTACGGTACTGCAAATTTAGATGTGTCGCTGGCGACACGTCCGGTCTAGAAGGGTTATTAGCACAGCAGTCGTCAGCATAACTGTAAAATTAACTTTCAGATACCCATCAAAAATGGCAAAAGGAAGGTGGACACTGAGTTTAATATTTGTTTTCACTGCATGTTACTTCTCCTTGA
Organism: Gambusia affinis; assembly: GCF_019740435.1. Taxonomy (NCBI): domain Eukaryota; kingdom Metazoa; phylum Chordata; class Actinopteri; order Cyprinodontiformes; family Poeciliidae; genus Gambusia; species Gambusia affinis. The sequence goes on along the minus strand of NC_057871.1, from coordinate 31,868,272 downwards.
TGAAAGTGTTGTTTTTGATTAATAGATTTTTGCACTTTATTTTATTGTATTTCAATCCAATTATATTTTAAAAATATTTCAGTTGTGTCTGTTGAAAATTAAAGATTACTGACAGAGCCATAAGAGAATATTGCTTTATTTATCTGATCATATTGCAATATATTTGTTAGGTTTTCAGTAGGTTCAATTAGGTTCACTAGACTATATGCGTCATTTAAAAAAATTTCAATGAACATTCGATCAGTCCGGCCCTCGGCTTGTACCTAAATTTTTTATTTGGCCCTCCGTCCATTTGACTTTGACACCCCTGCTGTAGTGTGTGTGGTGTGTTACGGTAGATCGTTGTGGCCCCTCCGATCTAAATCAGGGTTTTTCCCGACTGGGAGCTTAACGCAGCCTGTTGAATGTGACAGGTAGTCAATCAGAAAGCGCGGATTCTGCTCGTGCTTTCTGAGGGGAAATTACAGAGGGGAATCCCAAACAGCTGACACGTGCAACCCGAAGTCCAGCAGACATTGGAGATGATATGTGGAAACAACATTAACGGTTATAAAACATTTCGTACAAAGAATATAGAAATGACGACGGGAGGAGTTGGAGCGAAATCGCTAAGTTGATGAACCCGGTACTTGACATAAATAGGTTATAATGATTTTCATTCAGTCAGGACGTTACACTGACACTAGAGTCACATGCGTTGCAGGTAGATTGTAGTAAAGCATTGATTAATGCCTGGTTTTAAAATTAGTTAACTGAACTTGTAGCCAGTATGTTGTGCCCACTGTTGGACACCACATGGCAGAATCGAACCCGATCGAACCGTTATACCTAGGATTTCTGTTTCCACAAGACAGTTATGGCAACCCACAGTTTCATGTTGTGCATTTTGGAATTGTGCATTACTTTTTGCTTTTTTTGGAATTACTGGGAAATGGAAGAGTAGATTCTGCTGCAAAAGATAAAACCACAGTCCCTTAACCTAAGCCCCTGATGTTGTACAGTTTTCCTACTGTACAACCTCTCCACTGTTCTTTAAGTCTTATAGGCTGTGAAAGCTGCACACCCCTTTGCGCTGACTGGATGATGGTGAAGAAGAACCATGGAGAACACTGGTGACTTGGCAAGGAACCTTCCAAGGCCTTATCATGACTCGGGTTGCTGAAGGAGCCAGATGAATCCACACAAGCCAGTGCATAGAAGTTCCTGATCAAGGAGATGACCTCAAACCCAACTACAACCAACATGATTGCAGCAAGAGAGTGCGTAGTAAAAACTTCACTCCAACGGTGTATTCAAGTGTTAGAAACCTCTGACACTAAAGGAAGAAGACTTCCGGAAAACATCCCTTTTGACCCCTGCCAGATTCCAAGAAGAAATGTAAGCAGGAGTTCATTTGCAAGGCCTACACAAGGTTCATCAGCATCATCGTCCTTCAATGAGGGTGGTGGATGCTGCTGCTATTGTTCCTGCTAGAGACATGCTCCAATTTCAATGAAACAAAGACACTTGCATTTCTGAGAATGGAAAACAAATTGCTAGTAGCTTTCTTCCATGGTTTTAAACAGTGGCGGAGCTAGACTTTTTTTAAGGGGTGGCCAAATTTGATTTCTGTAGCTAGCTAAAATAATACTGAATTAAAAATAGATTAATTAAATGAATTAATATAACTAGTTAGGTTATAATTCAAAGCTTTCATATGACATAGCCTACTTACATTTCAGTCATAAAATTTAACAATGGTTTTTCACATATTCTCACCACACACATTTCAAGCAAGAGCTGGGAGATAAATCCTGGCCAAATGAATAAAACATTACAGGGCAGCATGTGCACTAAAACATGTTAAAAAAATCTGTCTAAAACACGATCTATCAGCACTAGCATGGCTAATATAATAAACGAGGCACTACGGAGCGGTGCACAACCTTTTTTTTTTCTTTTTAGAAATGTATGACAAGTGCCGCCTCTCATTAGGAAGGTAACTCAGCGGTTACCGCTGAGCGGTAAAATGTTGTAAATACCTGCAAAACCCCTCAACGGTGTACTCTAAAGCCGCGGGTGTGTTTTGGATCAAGCAGGAACCACATGTCAACTTAACCAATGAACAGCGTCAGTGAGCTGCTACTGCATCGGGCTGCCTTCAGGGACAGTCGGAAATTACAGTTTTCCCGGCAAATCTTTCCCGATCTCATAAGTATTATATTTTAAAATGACCATTTCCAGTGGGGTGGCAGTAGGAGTGGCAAGGGCTCTGTTGGGGGTGGCAAATGCCACCCCGGCCACCCCTCTGGCTCCACCACTGGTTTTAAAGCCCTCTACAAAGGAACCTCAATAAGAAAAGAAAAATATATATTTCTTTGACTGTGCTGGTTTATTATGACGACTGATCTTCAACCTGTAGTGGCATAAATCAAACTGTTATACCTCTTACACAAAAGAGGCACCAACCTTTCAGTAACTGATCATCTTTGGATGCCCTACATTACCCAATGGTTAAATGATGACATCACTGAAGCCACGCACCCTCAGAACAGGAAGTGTCATGTTTTACTGTGAACGGTACCTATCCGACTCCTTTGACCTAATCAACACAAAACTGTGTCCAGAGACAGAAGACAAGTCAGTCAACACCAACAGATTTAGTTAAAGCAGGTGGGCATGGCGGCATGGCAAAATGACCTATAACGCCGTTGCCATATGTGTGGTTCTAATTTCCACATATTTCAGCCAAGCTGCACCAAATTCACTGTGATCGACTCTTGTGGTCCAATATTTGCTGGCATGGCCTAATTACTCCACAGTGCCCCCTAGAATATTTCTTTAAAAAAAAAAAGAATCAGCCCCAAGCCATGCTATAACCCAGAGTTATGAAACATGGCACACAAGTGTATCTTGTCAGGACCTACAAAAAAAACCATGGTCCAAACCCAACAGGATGTTGGCAATTTTGGATGAAAGCCGCCATTTTGTCTTTTTTATTGACATTGTATCTGAGCGTACTCATCCTACAGCTTTTGAGATACAGCATTCAAACTCTGTCAGCACAGTCTTGAGGCATTGAAGGTCAAAAGTTACAATTTTTTGTACATCAAAGCATGTGTCAAACTTTGACAATTCACCATAAAACAGCAAGGTTCAATAACTTCCACATGCAAGGTCACAGCTGCATCAGACTTTCTATGTCTCATTACAGACCAACCCTCATCACATTCACATGGTCATTTGATGATATCACCTTTGCTCCACCCACTTCCGATAGGAGGTCCTGTTTTTTCTGCTGCATGTCTTACTTTTACTTTCATTCATTTAGTTTTAAACAAGTGCCAAGTGACATAAAATTATATGATGATGAAGTCTGTCAATGCAGTCTCCTGGCTGAACTGTGTGGGCATGGCTGAATGGCAAATTTTAATCCCTCGCCATATGTATACGCTCGTGTGTAAAGCATATGCAATAATCATAATCATATGCATAAATCAAATGCATCATCAGATTTGCACCAAACTTGTTATGATTGACTTTTCTGAATCTCTAAAGAGCCCAGTAGCATTAAATTGTAAATTGACTCCATTGCACCCCCTATGCTATTCCACCACCTATATCTCCTCACTACATCAGCCGATCTGAACCAGATTTTTTGTGTATCGTCGGGAGCGCTACCGAACACATCGATGCGCATCACCTAGCGCAGTGTTTCCCAATTCCAGTCCTCGGGGCCCCCCTGCCTGCATGTTTTAGATGTGCCTCTATACCAGAACAGCTGATTCAAATGATTGCATGACATCTTCTGCAGCCACCAAGTACTGCAGGAGCCTGTTAATCACCCAAAGATTCAATCCAGGTGTGTGGCAGAAGGGAAACACCTAAAACATGCAGGCAGGGGGGCCCAAGGACTGGAATAGGGAAACATTGGCCTAGCGGACAGGTACGAGCAGTAGACAAGAGTAGGGCTGTTGTAAACAAATATTTTTGCAATTGTGTAATCTATTGACTATTCTTACGATTAATCGGATAAAAAAAGTTATAAAATAAAATATTGGTAAATCTGGCATAACACCAGTGTTACTATCGGATATCAATATCAGTGCAGTTTTTCATATTTGAGCTTCCCTAACGGTTACTTTTCTGTAGTTTAGAAAACTAACCCTAACAATAATAGTTCACTTTCTAAGTTAACCTGAAGAAAAGTTATACAAAGATACGAAATTATATTCAATTTAATAATAAAGAGGCAGGCTCACAAATACATTTATAAAAAAAAGTCTAAAATCCAGCTTTTAGTTTATGTATTCATCTTCAGTCAGTTTAATAGATAAACTCTCACCTTGCCCCATACCTGTCAAGCTTCAGGTTTGAGAATACGGGAAATGTCGCCTGGAGTGGGGGTTCTTGGGGTGGTGGTGGGGGGCAGGCAAACGAGCGAACGTAAGATGGGGATGAAGAGGAGGAAATAGACCAAGGGACTGACGAACATAAGTCCAGGAACCAGTAGACCAGGGGACAAAAGTAAGAACGGGGGGCAGCAATACAGGATATTTACGGTACCTTCATTCGTCACACTTAGAAACTCATCTACCAACCATGTACAGCCACAATGCTCACCGCCACCTGTTTGTTCAGACCGGGATGATACGAAATTTATTGTGCAGTTCGTACGTAAAGCTACACTTACACTAGAAGCATCAACTACTTAGAAGCCCCCCGTGTTCAGCCTATCCACTTACCTCTATAAATACTCCCACAGTGCTCTTCCTGTCGTTCGCTTTAAACCAGCACAACTAACAGCATTTCAGCATGGATTTAGTAAATTCTAGAAGAGGGGGCCTACTTTAATTGGCCAATCTTAAGAGCAATCAGTGATAATTGTAGTTTACTGAGATGTATTTATGGACAAACAGAGCTCAAACTCACAGCATCAGATTGCTGCTGTGGTAACAAAAGTCTAATAAAAGACTGCTCTTTGAACCTTTACAAAGTAACTTGCCAGCTCCTTAAAATCTTAATTTTAAATGTTAAACGATTTAAAATCTTTTGATTTATATATTCTGAAACCATTAAATAAAATTTAACAACATTGATATTCTCAATAAACGTTACATTTATATATCTTTGGTCTGTGATAAAATATTAGCATTTAAGGGGACCCGAAAGCCTGGGGAGCCTAAAGCAGCTGCTGACTCAATTTGAATTAAATAGAAGTGCAAATAATTTACTCTTTTTTGGGGGGATTTGTTGTTTTTAAGACTTTATAGTTGTGGGTTTAAAGAACATTTCACTGGCAATGTCTTTGCATAACATATAATTACCCAGGATAAATTTTACATTTTCTGTTGACTTAACATCTTTTAATCCAAAAACACGGTGGGTCGCTAGTGGACCACCCTGTTGCCCTGATCACCAGGCTTAGCAAGTTTTCTGTTGTTGGTGGAAACTCTAGCAATTACTTACCTGACTTTTAGGTTAATTTATTTTATAGACTTTTCTAAGAAGCAGAAGTCGTGGAGCCTCCTGAACAACCATCATGCCAAAACCACCAGAGAATTAAATGCTGCAGAACCAACGCACATTTATATTGAACAAATAATGTACGAGAGTCTAATATGCTGTCACAAACCCTGCATCTTCTCGATGTAGACTATCAATTTCAGTTACAATCTCAGTTAACTGTCACATTTACTGCAACAGTAAATGCGCAATAGTTGTGAGCAACGTGAGACACGCTACTAGGAAAGGCCATTGTTGAGCGTTAGCTTGTGCTAGCTGACAAATGATGTTCATGCCGAACAACAAGACATCATTATGTTCCTTTAAATTTTCCCCTTCGGGACTCAATAAAGCATCATTATCTTATTGCATCACATTGCCATCATCTGCAGATTTGTGTTGAAGAATAGAAGAATTCCCCAGTCTTTGGATTCCTAACTAAATAGCAAGCAAAAAACTAATTATGCCATGCAGCTCTGTTCTATGCAACTGGGAGAAAATGCATGCGTTCATGCTCTGTTTTGCAGCCGACAGGAAAACGTTTTTCTTTTCCAGCAGCCACCACAACAGCAACTTAACATCTTCTTGTAATGAAATGGGTGGAGCTCCACTCAATTGTCCTGTGAGGGGCGTGGCACAGCTTGGAGTTGCTAGATAACAGAATTGTGATGTAACAGTTTAGAGGTTTTTTGCAAAAGGTTGTTTTGCAGACACCAGCAGAACATTTACCAAAAAACAACAGGAGTTTTTTGGGGGGGTTTTATCTCATGGACTGATGCTAGCACCAAGAGATACCCAAATGACAAGATAGAAACATGCAAAAAGAGAGTTTGCATGTTAAAAATGCCCTAAATCCTCAGCAAAATGTTGCTGCTTTCACAGCCACACACACTGCTGGAGTATGGCAATTATGGGGTACGATTTACACACTTATAGTTCCTCCTCAATACAAACATACTCTAGAAGGGAAGTGTAAATACCTGAAGCGGCACAAATGGGTCCGTCTCCTCTGGCTGCCAGACCTCAACCACGCTCGTGGACATCTGACTCAGAGCTTTGTGGGAATGAGATGAAATCAAATTTACAACTTGTTATGTTAAGCTATGTGAAAAACAGACACAGTATCAGATATAAGCAGCAGGTTTAGGTTAGGAGCTACAACTTATATTATGTTGCAGGCTAAACTCTCGTAATTCTTTATTTTTTTTAGATTTATAAAACAATAAGTCAAAAATTATTCAAAATAAAGGAAATTGTAGTTTTACATCCCCCCCACCTTGCTATCAGAATGTAAATTTAACACTATATTTTCATATATACACACACACATATGTATATATAAATATACACACATATATACATACAACACACTGCTATGGTCCAAACTGGAAATTCAGTCCAGCTCATAGTACTAAGAGCATCTCTGATGTGCATGTTGCACATAGGGTTCCTGCATTGAAAAACCTTATGAGTGAAGCAGTACAATTTGTATTTTTGTGTGCAATTTAAATTTACTTATATACTTGATGACAATAAAGGATAAAAAAAAAATTAAAACAATGTACTCCAGTGTTCAAGAATGTGGATATTAGAGAGCCCTTAACAATAGAGCCAAATTGGAAGTAAATTTAGGTCTTCTCTTATTTAATCAATTTTGAAAACATTCTAATAAGACAACTGTATTCAAGATAAGAATAATTTACTAAAATATCCAGAGACTTAAATAAGAAAAAAAACATAAACACTGAGTCTGAGAAAAGAGTGGCATATTTAAAAAGGACAATAAGTAGAAAACCTTCGTTATTGACTTTTAAAAGTAGAATCTGAGCCAAATCTGTCAGTTTGACTCTTCTCCAGAGTAGTTCCCAGTTTTTGGTCCTAAAGATCTCTTTTACCTTTGAAACCTGGTTTAAATGTACATTTATAAAATATACAAATAGGATACCTCATGCTGTCCTGAAATCTCTCTGCAGGTTGGAGGAAGACATATTGATCAAATATTGTCACTCACTCACTGTTGTTGCTACAATCCATCCATCGGTCATTTGCAGATTGCTATAAAATAACTTGGCGTAATGACTTTACCATTCCCATAATTTAAATTCGATGCAGTCAGCTCGTGTTTATAGGTGAATTTTTTTTAAATAATTGGCAGTGTGCTCTACTGGTCTGCTAAATAGGCTTAGAACATAATAGTTTGTGCTAGGACTTGCTTCTGATTGAGATTAAATAAAAAAGAATTGAAATATGTCCATTTGAATTGCATGTTTGTATTAACGCTATATAAACAAACTGAATTATTAATAAGAAGATATCTGAATTTGTAGCGAATGACAAGCAATCGCATGAGCCAGGAAACGAGTCCTGCTCGGGAAGTTGACAAAGACTGTTTGCTAGCTGCTTGTTTAGCACCAGGTTAGCTCAGAGGCTTACGAACTTAGAAAAACAAACACTTTATTGCTAATGGAAAAAATAAAACATTAAATGGTGCAGAATTGCTCTAAAAACCCCTTCTAGATTTTATAGTACGAAGAGATTAAATTGGTAGTAGAATAGTTAATCTTCTCTACCATTTTCGAGCCTAACGCAGTCAGGTAGCTAACTTAATTTTTTTTCTCCTAGAAACGGTTGTTATTGATTCAGCCCGAAAACGCTTAAAACAAAGGTGAAAACAAACCTTGCAGCTGAGCCCCTCCGTGTTGAACGTATGGTAGAAGTATCTGAAGTATTCCTAATAATATATTAATCCACGTTTTCCCGTGACAGTGGTTGTCCTGTTGGAAATCCTGTAGCCCCGCCATGCCGCCTCTGAGCTAGCAGCCTGCCGTGTGTTTCGCTGCGTTGCTCTTTCTGTATCAGAGCTGCAGCAGCAGCTTCCTCATCGCCCGCTGAAAGCACAGCGTGTAATGGGTGTAGCTCCCATCACTGCTGTTTATGCACGTCTATAGCAGAATAAAACAAACAAGTGTGACTAAAAGGTATCAGGCAACGTGTTTAAAGTACTCTGAAGGGACGGAATGTTAATAACAGGGTTATTTCATTTTTCATAGTTTCATCCCGTCATTACGTTCACCACGTTTCAGTTCAGTTTGCACAGCATTAATCTATATATCTATATCTATATAAAAAGTTATTTCATGATACTGCAGCCAGACATAATCTCGTGGAAGAAAACTGTGCAGAAAATAATGTGAAAAGCAGACAGCAATGACTCTTCAGCTTTTCATCCTGAGCAAGCAAAGGGCGATAGTGGAGAAAAATATTTTCTCAACAGGAGGATACCTCCAGCAAAACCATGGGTGTCCATTTTCCTCTATCCATTTGGGGTTAAGAGGACAGAAACTCATAAATGAATTAGGAATCTGAGATAACAAGTTGGAAACATTTATATTAGATTTTCACAAAAAAGGTACTGTAGGATGTGTATTGCTAATATTGTTGACATTTGGAAAATAACATTTTCTTACTGAGCATTAATTTAATAATCACTACAAGAAAACATTTGCTTTTGTCTAGGAGCAAATACTTAGATGTCTCAAGAGAACTGAGGCTAAGGGAACTCCACCATTTGTAATCAAAGCGTTAACAGGCATTGTCAGGTGAATGAATCATAGTTAGGACAGGTTGGACAAGTACCTGCATGATGCCACTTTTCACACATGTGGGTGTGTCAGCGCTCTAAAAACTGGAGCACATTTTTCAGCTGCATCAGTACTGCCGCAAACAGCAGTACAGAAAACAAACCTGACTTTGAGCCTCACCAGATTTTAAAGACCGCATCTGCTACTGCGAAAACAAACTAAACAGAACTTGTTTAAGCTCAAAGAGGGGCTGGAGCCTATCCCAGCTGTTATCAGGTGGGTTACACCCGGTTTGCACTGCCAGCCCATCACAGGATCAACACAGTCACTCCCATAAGTCAATTCAAAGAAAACAGTTATAATAAGGAGGTTTTTCTAACAGAGGAAACCCAACAATACAGTGGGAAGAATTTTTAAAAAAATGCAGACTTTGCTCAAAAAGCAGACTGCTGTAACAAATGTAGCAAGGTGTTGCCCGCACATAAAACATTTCAAATTTAAATCAGCCAACCAAGACGCATCAACTAGGTCAGAGGAGTAAACACAGAACAACCAAATACCCGTTTTACATTTGTTTAAACAGAAAGCAAAGAGAGGAAATGGGCATTTTAGATGCCTTAAGACAAGAAAGTTCCCTTTTTTCTACATACAGAAAAGAATTGTGCAGCTCTGGTAGAAGAAATGCTTTAATGACATATTTTGCATAGACATAAAATGGAAAACCTGGTGTAAAAAAAATAAAAAAATCTAAAATTTAAACAGTGATAACAGCTGGTACAAAGACTATGCAACTCATGCTCACTTTTTTTTGTAATGAAATAACTTTATTGCACCTGAAGTAGTAAATATTTACAAAACTATTACTTAAACTTTTCTTCAACATTTTACTCCGGTATTTGTCCAACTGCATTTAATCAAGGATGTTCAAATGTGACAAACATGGAAAATCTAAGAGGAAAAGTACATTAGTACTTGATCCCAAGTCATCTGTAGAAGACATGCAAATACTCCAATTGAAGATCCAGTTGGAATGAGAGTTGATTCTTTTCCATCATCAGCTTGGAGGTCTCAGTTTTTATTCAAACAGGTGCCCACCATGTCAGTCTGCTTACTTATTTAATCACAAGATGCCCCGCACACCCTGCCACTACTCAGTCACTAATGCTTGACTGTATTTTGCAGTTGCACCTACGCACCGTCTGTACTGATGAATCCATCTGGGTTGGCGAAATCACAAACGTCTCTCTTCAAGACGTTTGTGATTTCGCCAACTGAATCCTCGTGCATTATCTTTGCTCCAGGAAACACAACAAAAACTTGAAATTAAGTCACTTGGAAAACTGAGTTCAAACAAAATCTCCAATAAACAGTTTTCCCTCTGTGGAAGATATCCCAATCAGTCCATGTAGTCAAAGTCCTCAGGGATGCCAAAAGCCTTGTTGATGCGGCTGTCGTCAAAAGAAAACTTCTTTTTTGTCCAAGACTTGATAGCAAAAACATTGTCTGAAAGAGGAAATAATCCAATATTGATAAAACATAAATCCGACAAGAAGTATGTAAAAGTAGTACACCTGAGCAGTGAAGAGAATGGAGAACTACTCTTAGCTATCAACTTACCTGCAGCATCTAGAAAAGATTTGGTTAATTATGGCAACAAATATATTGAAAATGAGGTACTCTGTTTCTGTTTTCCACTGTTGCTTAGCAATGTCACAGAGGCAACAAAGGATATACACTATTTAATCTTTGTGGGAACAACTGTATGAGAAATGCACATCAGCTTTAAATTTGAGTATTAACAGAACTACCCAATTAAGGATGACAGTGGATAGTGAAGGTTTTTTAAAAGTGAGCATCTGTGAAGAGTTTGAGTCATCAGCATATAAAAGTTCAAAACGGTCTTGGTTTAGAAAATCAAAAATAAAAGTTGAGTATGGACAGTTAAGTTAGAAGCTAGTCAGAATAGGGAAAAGGTCAAATTCAACTTCTGCCAACTGAAAACAAAGGACCACATATTTGCTGATGCAAAACAAAATACCTCTACAAAGTTTACAAGTGCAAAAAGTCTGTTTTGCAAAAATTCCACCAATTAATGCTAAATCCCACTAACACGTTTACCTTCTACTTTAGTCCTCTAGACAAAACAGAAGTAATGAAATGAGTCACATGCTTGTGTGGGTGGGTCTACAAATTCGATTGAAGTTACAAACTGCAAAGAATTAAGATTTCATCAGCTAACTGCACCTAACAGCAGGACAGATGTTACGTAGAGCAAAAAAATAAAATATGCTCTGTACATTTCAACAGAGAATATGTACAAGTTTGATTTTGTGAGCTGATTTATTTGAATGTCAGTTCACTAAGGCTCAAAGACTTTTTTTCATAATCATAGCTAAATCACAAGAAAAGTAATGTTTCACATTCACTCAGTGAAGTGGTTTGAACCAAGTTTACTTCAGCAAATTTAGAGATTTGTGTACCTTTATGTCACCAGTCATTACAAATAATATCTAGTACAAAAAAAAACATATCAAGAACTTACCTGTCCACCTGGAGACAGCTTCTTTTGCTACAACATTTGACTTTCCTGCAAGACACATTTTGTCATCAGCATTTGCATTGCATTGTTTAAAAGTTTATGTTGTAACAAATTATTATAATTTTTGAAGAAGCAAGGTAAGCCTATGAAAGAACAAGTAGGGCATTTAAGGAGAAGCATGCAGTGGTGGTTTCCTCAACTCAATGTCTTCAAACAAACATCAACAACAGTGGTGGGTATGCCACAACAAAAAAAGTAATTGTCTCACTAAAGCATCATGTGGCCTTGATTATCAATTACACCTTGACGACTTTTTTTTGTGTTTACAAGCTGACTTATTGCCCCCTGAGGCATGGCAACCTCCTATTTTTCTTTGACACTGTAGTGGAGAGGTTTTCTATATGATTTAGGTCTGGAGAGAGTTTAGACCATTTTGTTCAAGGTGTCTTAGACTCTAGTAGCAATTCCCTGATGATGCCACCTTGATAAGATGCAGGATTGTTGTCCATGTAGATGAAATTAGGCCTGAATTGTTCATTTTGGGCAATATGACTGGTTTAATGACATTATTCAGGTTGCATGTGCTTGTCAGTGTACCATTCAAAAAGGAAAGGCAGTTCTGTATTGATTAGACACACCCGGACACTTTGCACCATCCATCGTACCCGGCCATCCTAATTGTTCTCAGGAGAACATCCTGAGAACAGTCAAGATGATTTATCTTCATCTACCTGCCCTCCTTCTTGTTTATCTACTGTAAAGGCCATTACAGTGTTAAAGAAAAAGAGGTGATGCCATGTCTGAGCAAATAATAAGTCAGCTTGTGAACAACACAAGAAGTTGTCAAGGTGTAGGTCTCGTCTAACATGCTGAGGACTGCTTAAATACCCGTTCAGACTGAACCAAGAAAGTTATAGGTCGATTTGTGGATCAAATACCTCTTGTGAATTTTATTGTTAAAGTTATTACTAGAGAACAAAAAATTGTGGAGAAACATTCAACAATTGGAAATATGAATTCACAAATTTAGAGAATATCACAATAAGGTCACATGTAAAGTTTTGAGGGCAACTTAGGGTCATTCTGAAGACAGAATATCCCTAACCTTTTGTGAGTAGAGTATGTTGAAAATGTGCTTTATTTTCTGTTTCATAAATCATACAACAGTTGGCTTCCAACTTGTCAGTGTAATGAAGCCTATTTTGCTGCTCTGTAAACATCTGCACAAACTTAGATCCACTTTGTTGTAAAATGTTTGACAGACTGAATGGTTTTGGATGCCTTAATTTTGTCTGAAATAATGAAACTCCCAACACCTTGACACCAATCCTAGAACCCTAAACTACTGGCTTAGTTTGAATACCTTACCATAAACATGACCCTTTATTTGATTAATGAATGAGTGTCAATTATATCTGTGGTTTGGTCAATAATTCAAAAAATGAAAAATTAGATGGACAAAAGCTTCAATTGTGGCATGGCTAATCAAAAATAATAATCTACATGCAACTTTCCAGATATTTAACTTTCCCCCCCCCTTTTTTAGACAATTAGATAGTGATAAAAATCTAGAAATCCAAATATTAATTTTCTTCAACTTTTGTCCAGAACTGGAAAACGATAGAAATCAAAAACCTTACCTTCCATGACTATGAGCCTTGTGCAGACAGAACTATATTGATGTGACTTATGAGCTTCCTTTTTTTTTCTAATCCTACTCTTACCTGACAGTTTATTGGACACTATGGGTGTAGAAGCCAACAATAAGTTCTGATGAATCCTAAACTTTGTCATTCTGCTCTTATGCACACACCCACTAATTTTACATGCTTTTACAAATACTAAAAACACCACTCCTTCCCAGAAAGACAAAAATATCACCTGGTATGATGGTTTGTAGGTTTATATGGATGTAGCATGGATGAATCTGTAAAGAATTTAAGGTTGCATGCCAAGGTACAACTAACAAATATCTTAGTTATTAATTAATGGCACGTTCTGAAGATTACTTAAGCCTTTTATAAAAATAAGAAATACAATGAAAGATGCAACAAACACATAATTAGATTTTTTTTAAAATGAGAAAATAAATATGTTCTTGCCTACAAGAACATATTCTTTTACGGCTTTAGTGTATGCTTGATCCTTTATAGCAAAGAGTGCATCTAGAGCAAAAAATTTAAATACTTCTAATATGAACATGTGAAAAACTCAGTTCTTTCTGCTTGATGTAACCTCAATACAGTGTAGGGCAAAAAAATCTTGATCCTGATTATTTTTTGTATTAACCAATTAATAAATGACAGAAAAAGGTGCATGATAGATTTTTCCAAGGAATTTGAATCAGGTGAAACTAGTTCAAATTTGAACAAAGTTCCTCAAGTTAAGGAACTTAGGGTAGAATATATTTACAAAGGTTTTTTTGCTTAAATTTTTTACAACTTACATTACTGCTCAGACTGTGTTGTTCTATCCAAAATTGGTATTTTTTGAGTCTTCAATTAATGATTAATTTATTACTAAACTAGTTGATATTTCATTAATAAATTCCTTATGAATAATCTGATTAATTGCTTCAGTGATAGCAGTCGTGTTTGATTTTCTACTTGCCTCTGTGTCTTGGGAATTATGGGAGAAAAGTGACACACATAGGCAATTTTATTTTGTTTTTTTAAATTATGAACTACTTTGAGATACGTGGAACTGAGTGTCATGCCTTCAGTCAGCTTTTTCTGAAAGTCTTCTCTGCAAGGTTAATCACACCCTCTCTGCAGGAGACATAACAATATTTAGTCTGCTAAGCACCCAGCTGCATCCTACTTTTTTCTGGAGATGGTTATCTGTCCCAAAGCTTTGTGTGTGTGCATGTGTGTATGGGGGTGTGCGTGTTTAGGGAGAAGGAGAGGGAAAACTGATCCCATAAGGCATGTGAAAACAAATGAGCGAACACAAACCACATATCTCAAACTGTTTATGTTGAAATAGTACAGTTTACAATAGGAATTCTGCAACACTGTAGGCTTGGCAATCGACTTTATCGAGTACATAAATTTTTTAGTCAAGTTACAGTATCTACTTAATTTTCCACCAATGCAATTCTTGGGTTTCCATAGTTCAGAGTGAAAACCCATAAGTTGGTGGGCTATCTTGTTTGACAACCATGTTTTAGAGCTTCTGATTATTTGGACTTTGAAATCAAGGCAACTCACAGAAAGAATGATTGAAATAAAAGCCAGGTTTTGAAAATATTTGCCATTTTTTATTTCTTTTTAAGAAAAGAAAGCCAGGAGTGGGGGGATGGAAGTCAAATACAATTGAAAATCAAAATGGTTATAAAACATATGATTTTATTTTCAAATTGTTGCAGTAAGAAAGGAAAAGCTGAAACCTTAGCTCCCTGTTATGCTTTGGTGGGACTTTTGGAGACCTGTGACAATGTTTTGCTGTCAACGCTAATGAAATAAGGGTAGTACAAAACTAAAGGGGTTATGAAGAACCAAGTTATTTTAAATTATTATTAGGTAATCTGAATCCTTCTGGTGTCAATCATAGTTACTGTAATTATTTTTATTTGGAACTTCTGTAAAGATATTTCACTGAAAAAAATATTTTTACTTCAATATTAAAATTAATGAAATGGTGATCAGTAGGCCAAATGTAAAAATATACATTTTTACTCCAATCCTTAAGTCAATAAAAACTAAATACTTTCAACATGCATATACAGTTTATCACAAAAGTGAGTACACCCTCACATTTCTGCAGATATTTAAGTATATCTTTTCATGGGACAACGCTGACAAAATGACACTTTGACACAATGAAAAGCAGTCTGTGTGCAGCTTATATAACAGTGTAAATTTTTTCTTCCCTCAAAATAACTATATTCAGCTATTAATGTCTAACCTGCCAGCAACAAAAGTGAATACACACCTTAGTGAAAGTTTTCAATATTTTGTGTGGCCAAAATTATATACCAAAACTGTCTCAACTCTCTTGGGCATAGAGTTTATCACAGCTTCACAGGTTGCCATTGGAATGCTTTTCCACTCCTCCATGACATCACAAAGCTGGCGGCTATTCAAGACTTGGCGCTCCTGCATCTTCCACTTGAGGACGTCCCAAAGAGATTCTATTGGGTTTAGGTCTGGAGTCATGCTTTGTCAGTCCATCACCTTCACCTCCAGCCTCTTCAATAAAGCAGTGGTCGTCTTAAAGGTGTGTTTGGAGTCGTTCTCAAGCTGAGACACTGCCCTGCAACCCAGTTTCCAGACGGAGCTCTGCTCTGCTTCAGTATTTCACAGTACATATCGAAATGAAATGTAACAATAATGAAATGTAACTCCCCAACACCTGCTGAACTCATGCAGCCCCAGAGCATGGCATTCCCACCACCATGCTTGACTGTAGGCATCACACACTTATCTTTGTACTCCTTACCTGATTACAGCCACACATGCTAGAGACCATCTGAACCAAAAAACATTAATCTTGGTCTCATCAGACCACAGGACCTGGTACCAGTAATCCATGTCCTCACTGTTTAAAGGCTTTCTTGTGTACAGACTTAAGAAGAGGCTTTTTTCTGGGGTGACAGCCATGCAGACCAATCTTATGTAGTGTGCGGCGTATGGTCTGAGCACTAACAGGCTGACTTCCCACCTCTTTAATCTCTGTAGCAATGCTGATAGAACCGCCGCACCCATCTTTTAAAGACAGCATTTGGATGTGACGCTGAGCACATGCACTGAGCTTCTTTGGACGACCAACGCAAGGTCTGTTCTGAGTGGACCCTGCTCTTTTAAAACACTGGATGATCTTGGCCACTGTGCTGCAGCTCAGTTCCAGGCTGTTAGCAATCCTCCTGTAGCCTTGGCCACCTTCATGTACCACAACAATTCGTCTTTTAAGATCCTCAAAGAGTTCTTTGCCCTGAGGTGCCATGTTGGAACTTTCATTGGCCAGTATGAGAACGTGTAAGAGCTGTAGTACAAAATATAACACAGTTACTCCCTATACACACCTTAGAACTAGTAACACTAACTAGTCACATGACATTTTGGAGGGAAAATGACAAGCAGTGCTCAAATTGGACATTTAGGGGTGTAGTCTCTTAGGGGTGTACTCACTGTTGTTGCCAGTAGTTTAGACATTTATTCTTCCTTCTTTTGAGGGAAGAATAAATTTACACTGTTATATAAGCTGCAGACAGACTACTTTTCATTGTGTCATAGTGTCATTTATTAAGTGTTCTCCCAAGAAAAGATATACTTAAATATCAGCAGAAATGCGAGGGGTGTACTCACTTTTGTGATACACTGTATTGTAAGTGTCTGAATATTAGTGTGTGTGATTGCAGAGGAGTTGGAAATGGAGATCTTGGCCACTGTGACACAGGGTAAACATACTGCAGGGCTGGTGCAACATTAGGAGGTGTAAGTAAACAGAGCAGATAATTTTATTCCATCACATGTCACACAACATGTGATGGAATAATAATTGATATTCATTTTAATTGTATTTTTGATTTGATGATTTTAAGACTATAGCTGTGGGTTTAAATACCATTTCACTGGTGATGTTGTCCTATTACATATAATAACCCAGTAATATTTTTACATTTCCTGTCAACTTAGCATCTTAATACTAAAACACGGTGGACCACCAGTGGACCGCCTCGGCGCCCTGACCACCGGGCTTATCAAGTTTTCTGGGGGAAAACGTTTTGCTCATTGAGTGAACAGATGACCAAGCCTACACCTTAGGAGCCCTTGTTTCCGCAAGAAGTCCTGCTATATAAACAGATATTCTCAATAAACAGAAGGGTGTGTATGAATGCTTTAGAGTGACATGTTGTGTGAATTTGCTGCTCACTCAACAGACTCTTAGAAGACAACTGGAAGTAAACTAGTAAACATCAAATGTGTGACGGTTCAAAAATAGTCTTCAAGCCTTCTTTGAGTGGGTTAATATATCAGCCTTTTAACATGTTCAAAACAAGGATTAATCATGTAATCATTTGAACAAATTGTAAGGTAATGTGGGTGACATGACTCACTCATCGCTTTGATGACGTCGGGGTCACACTCGCGGTATTTCTCCAGCTCGGCTTGCAGCTTCATTCGCTCTTCCCTCAGAGACTGCAGCTGCTTCAGCAGAGAGCTTCTTTCTTTCTATATACATATATATATAGACATACACACACCCTCACGCATAGCCTGTTAGACAGATTCTCATGCACTAAACTTGATGACTGTGTGAAGGTTCTTTGATACCACTTGATCTTACCGTTCCTTCTCGTCCCACTTTTGCCTTTTCCACTGTTTTCTCTATAGAAACTTTTCGCTGCTTTGCATCAGAAGCCTGTAAAAGAAACAAAAACAAGAAAACAACATCAAGCTTCCTATAAAGTCTTGAAGAGTCCTGAAATTTAAGGAGTTTGGTTTCAATATTTTCATGGTCTAAATAATTCTAGAAATTATTTAAAATTTTCTGCAGTTTCATAATTTATTCTGTGTTCTTTATTAATTATGATCAATATCGACATTTCCAAAAGTATGTTGGTGCAATAAGAGCTTTAAAAATGTAGCTTAAATAATAGATGCAAAGTTTTATAGTTATCCATCCATCAGCTAGACTACCCATCACTTGTCCATATTATAATCCAACCTTCTGCTTATAAATCAATGCATGGCTGTCCATTCATCAATTTAAAGCCTGTGGGTTTTACAGGGGCCGCATGAAAAGAGTTTGAACTCAAAAATTAACTGGAAAATATGAAGAATATCTTTAATCACCATTTGGGCTGCAGCTAACAATTATTTTAGTGATTGGGTAAAAGAGAAAAAAAGCCCATTCTGCAGATTTTTCATTAAACCACTTAAGCTTTTTTTTATATGGTATCAGAAATACATGAAAATGTGCAAAGAAACAAGAAATTTAATTAATTTTTGAAACAAGAAAACCAATTTCTATAACGGACCTAATTGCAAGAACAGCATTCCTTTAGTGACACTTGATCATTTGTAGCAAATCATGCATCTGCAGCTAAAATATTATCTAAAAATTACACATATGAAAAGCTCAGCCCTTTCTGCCCTTCTTTGGCTTTTTACTGCTCTAGCTGTGTTGTTCTTTAAGTAAATTGATTTTTTGAGTCCGTATTCTCCATTTAATGAATTGTTTACTAAATTAGTTGGCAATTATTTCAATAACTGATTCATCACAATTAACCGTTTCAGTCCAAATAATCATTATTATATTTTGTAAACAAATGGGTTCTTCTCACTTGGGATGTAAAGGCACAACTAAAGTAATCTAAGTACCAGCTGTCTTTCGGATGCAGCTAGTGATTATTTTAATGAGCAGATTATATTTTTCACTATTTGACTCCACCAATATTATCAGTAATTAGCGCCGTTGATAAAATCTGAAGCCATCAGTGCAGTGATATGACTGTATGACAGCAATGCAAGCACATACTTGTAGGAAATTCACATTGTGCCACAACGCACTGTTGGTTTGCCTCTGAAAAAATGGCAGCTGACATCCTCTGCAGAATTGCTAAGTTAACATTACACCATCTGTCAACCAGGCAACCAAAGAGGGAAGTGGGTCATCACAGACCACAAGAGCGTCAAAGAGCAGTAGAGCGACTTTTATGCCACTATAAACCTCCTACAGATGAGCAGAAAACCAACATGTTTTCTCAGCTAAACTGAGAGAAATTAATTACAATGTATTTTAAACTCTGATTTATCTGCCTTTAAAATAAATCAGAAACTGCCAGAAGTGAAGTTCTGGCATTTTAAAGCACAACAACAAAGTACAGATATTTACTGCCTCTTCTTGTGTCTTTTTAGCAGTTTTCTATGCTATTTTCTGCATCCTGACCTGTAATCAAAAGTTGGAAGCATCATTCTGAGCACAGAGAAGCAGACAAAAAAGGCCTACTGGGAAACTAAATCTCATCTCCTCCCTTCATCAGTTACAGATTTGACTAAAAATAAAGAAGTATAGATGAGTTTATTTGTTAGGTGTGTTAGCAGTATCAAGACACAATAAGGTGTTAAGTGTTTTAAAATGTTCCGTCACACTCTTCCTCAGTTTAAAATCATTTGCTGTCAGCAAAAGTGATTAAAGTCTTGACAGAATACCAGACCTGTTGCTGCACACAACCTGTCAGCAGCAACACAAAAACCATCTGTCACCTGTTTCTGCAGCTCATCCAGCTTGTGCTTGCAAGCATGTAAGGCCTTACTGGGAAAAGCCCAGTAGTAATTGGAGGTGCCAATTCGTTCGCAGTCCACCATGTTGTCATCCACCAGGCTCTGTAGCACTTCCTTCACCGTCATTGGAGCTGAAAGCACAAAAGTTAGAGGACAACAGTCTAGACATGTTTCTCTCAGGACCGAAGGCTACTTGGAGACTTATAAAAAAAAACTACAAGCTCAGCCGTATTTGGCATCAGGGATAATATAGTGTTTTACTGAGGCTCATCACCATCGGGTTTTACTTCTCCAGAGCTCTACTGGATCAGTTCTGGGACCCACAGCTACAGCCAGGCTGACGATTAACACAGTGCCTAAAGGGTTTGCTGCATGAGCAGAAGTTACATCTTAATTGCTGTAGTGGTGAAATGTGATACTCTCATGCTTTGCTGGTTCCCTTCACACTGAAAACAAAAGCTGCTTAGAGGAGGTAAAGCAGCAGCAGAAAAACAAGCTCATGGTTGCTCAGGAAACTGGAAACATAAATAAATTCTCAAACTAACATGGATGCACAGCACTGTGAGGATCATGTTTTTGACTTCTTTTGTGCATTTAATACAATTCAGCCTGATCTGCTCTGTGAGAAACTCCAGAAGACACAGGTGGAGGCCTCAACAATCACCTGGATCTATGACTACCTCACAAACAGACCACAGTTTGTGAGACTGAAGGACTGTGTGTCTAACCAGGTAGTCAGCATCACAGGAGCATCACGGGGCACTGTACTTTCACCATTCCTTTTGTCTCTCTACACTTCAGATGTCCAGCACAAGTCTGACTTCTGTCATGTACAGAAATACTCAGAAGACTCTGCAGTTGTCAGATTTATCAGAGATGGTCAAGAGGCCGAGTACAGAGAGCTGGTGGACCACTTTGTGTCATGATGCGAGAACAATCATCTCATCTTAATTGTGAACAAAACAAGTATTGTTGATTTCAGGAGGAACAGGGTTAGATCAAGTCCTGTTTCCATCATGGGAAAAGTGGAGGTGGTTGAGGAATATAAATCCCTCTGTGTTCATCTGGACAACAAACTGGATTGGAGAATCAACCATGAAGCGTCTATAAGAAGGGACAGAGCAGACTGGAGATTTGAATTATTTATGCATGTTGTATTGCAATTGGGGCTGCCAACGTTAACGCAAACGATTAATCAGAAAATTTTACTGCGTTAATATAACATAAAGAAGATTTCTCAAACTACTTTTTTGACCTAAAAGTCTCTGTGGCAGAAGGTTACCTACTTCAAAGCAGCACGTTCTCAACTCGACACACTGGGAGTAACACAGCCAACAGCAATAAAAGTTGAAATTTCTTTGACTTTCTTGTGTTTCGTCAGTAGCCCTCGAGTTTACATCTACGTGTACGAGCTAAAAATTTCACATGCATGAATTACGCCGGTCGCTCGACTGGGTGAAAACAAGAGACTGCCGCCTCATCGCACAAGTTCCATTTCTGACTTCCTTACAGCTTTCCTGAATATCAACGTCTGGAAAAATGAGAATAAAATGGTTTGAGATGTTAAATAATTTTTTGGAAACATGCATACAGTGCCAGTTTTTGATATATGCTACTTAGGCAGCTACCCAGGGCAGCATCAGTAAGGTGGGCCACCCAAGAACAAGAAAGCTAAATATCTCATATGTGTCAGTTGTGTCCTCAACAAGTTTACTACTACTTGTATGCATGAGTAGTGGAGTAAGTTTTCCTTAGTTGGTGCAAGGGAATAACATTACCTACTTTCTGATGCTGCAAAAAAAAAAAAATTATATATATATATATATATATATATATATATATATATATATATATATATATATATATACATATATATATATATATATATATATATATATATATATATATATATATATATATATATATATATATATATATATATATATATATATATATATATATATATATATATATATATATATATATATATGATAAATGCTTGCATTTTAGTTGGTTGGAGTGTAGCAGAAGGGGCTTACGCGCGGCACTATTCCTGCAAGAACCACAACTGTGGGAGAGTGATTAATCGGATTATTAGATTTTTTAATTGATTGACACTACAAAATCATAAATTATTACCAAGTATTTTAGGCAAAACTGTCTTGTTATAAGTGAAATAATCTGCCAATAGAACTAGGAATTCTTTCCCAACTTTAAGGAAATATTTATTTAAATCAAGCTCGTACATCTTGCTGAAAAGTTACTTCTAAGTTTGTTTTATCTTATTTCAAGTGTATTAAGATATAAGAACTACAAATTAGACTAAAAATACTTTGTAGAATTTTGTGTTCATGCAGTGTGTTTGCAACTATTAAACCTCTAGCACATAATAAATCATTTAGAATATTTAGAGTTAAAATAACGCTTCTCATCTTAGGATCAACCATCAGTTCCAACAGCCATATTCTCATCCTAATCTTATCCCCATAGACCTTGCACAGTTACAGAAACATATTGATTCTATAGAAAATTATAATTCTACTTTTGAGAGTGCACTCTTAAACAGTGTACTCTAAAAATACACTATTTAGAGAACACCTTAGAAAGTGTATTTGGGCTGCAGTTCATCTTATGGACTTATTTACATGAATCTAACTTAATTCTTTTGCTTTAGTTATGACAACTTTCATGAGTTCGATTAGCTACAAGTTACAAATCTTTAACTTAAGGGAATTTGTAGTTTGACTTTTCTATTTTATTTTCTAGAATAAGCATGCTGCTAACACCAACTTTAAATTTATTTACTTGTGATTGAAGTAGAAATAAATTTTTGATTTTTCAAAATATCTTTAGCTGAAAGAAACTAATTTGCATGAAACCAGTGAGCAATTTTAAACTCAGTGATACTCACCTGCATTTTCTCAATCTCAACATAACTTTATAGATAGCAGAACCGTCATAAACAAGTTGAGCAGTAGGTATAGCTGTTACTATACTGTTTAAAACAAAGACACTAAACATATTTCTATTTGAAATGAGGGTATTAACATAGTTAAGGAGTGGTATTTAACTCTGAAATGCCTTCAGGTAAACACTTCAGAGCTCTGGAAAGAAAAACAACCTGCTTGACTTAATTATGTTCCCTGCAAGTCTCAGCAAGAACACTGTGTGCAGAGAACGTGAAATCACTTCTATGTAATCACACTATTTGTATATATTGCATTACTATGAGATTTTAAATGTTACAACTCACTTAATATAACACGTACACACCTTCATAGTGTTAACTCAACAGGATTCATGCAGTCCTGTAGTCACCCCCTTATTAAATATATTTGATTTAGGTTTTTTTCTGTTTTACTGTAATTTATTTTTTTTAAAAGTGAAAGTGACTTTCTTTTGAAAACTGTTTATATTTACTCACCAATGCCCTTTGACTTGGGAGCAATCTTCTCAATGTCTTTAAGCTGAAACACGTCCTTCTAAAAAAAAAAAAAACATGTTAAGAACACCTTAATGGTTATATGCAGGAGGAAGGACACCATTTAATGTCTGTCTACATGTGGAACAGTTTATATTTAGGTTTTATGGATGGTATTACAGGAATCTGGACAATTTTTTTTTTTTTGCAAAATTAATCCCTAGGTTGCACTGGGTATGTTTCCTGCAACCATGCAAATAAAATATTTAAGGAAATTTATCTGTGGCTCTAAAAAAAGACTGAAAATTTTTTAGACTACACCATCACCCACATAATTTAAGTGTTTTACATTAAAATAGAATACAGATAATTCTAAAAATTTTTGGAAATATTACAGTTTGTTAAAATAGAATTTATAGCGTCTACAAAAAATATTCACTCCCTGGGATGTGCTACCATTTTTATTGCTGTTGCAAAACAATCATTAAGATTTGGCTTTTTTGACAAAGAAAAATACTGACAAAAAAACCCCTGTAACATCAAAGTGAAAACTGATTCCCACAAAATGTCGACAGGTAAATAAATATTTATCATCCATCCAGTTTATTCACCAGCACCGGAGTGGTGCCTTTCCCAAGCGAACGTTCCGGGTGAGAGGCAGGGTCACCCTGAGCAGGTCACCAGTCTGGTGCTGAGCAATACAGAGACAGACAGGACAAACAACCACACACACACACACACCCACACACGCACACATACACACACACGGACAATTTAGAGAAACCAATTAACCTTACAGTCATGTTTTTGGACTGTGGGAGGAAGCCAGCGTACCCAGAGAGAACCCACGCATACACAGGGAGAACATGCAAACTCCATGCAGAAAGACTCCGGGCCTGGAATCAAACCCAGGACCTTCTTGTTGCAAGGCAACAGTGCTACTAACTGCGTCCAATATTTAATATATTAACATCATTTGAAATTCAGCCAATTGGTGATAAGTCATCTCAAAAAGAGCAGAATGGAGATCATTGAAGTGAGTGAAGTGATTGTAGTTTAAGATACACTCACTGGTTCATCAGTATGTCATTATAGCATAAATGCTAACGAACACTCCTAGAAAAGGCTATTGAAAAGTATCAGACACAAAAACCTCTAATGCAATAAACATCCCCCAGAATTCAGATAAATCCATAAACTAGAAAATGAAGGAATATGGTTCATGTGTAAATCTCTTATATATATATTATTTCAACTTGTCCTTATTTTTGTAGAAATCAGTTTTCACTTGAGGGATTTTTTTGTAAATGTTTTTAATAAAAAATGTTGTTGATCATGAGTGATTTGTAAAAGAATAAAACATCCAAGGAGCTGAATACATTTTTAGAGGCACTGTACATGAAAATTACAAGACGGAGTCAAAAACAAATTTAACTAAGGTCTTTATTTTTTTATTATAGTTTGTTCTAAAATCTAAATTGCTATGTGAAGTGGTAAAGGCCAATTCAAACATATTTCATCCACCATAGATTAGTAATGTTGAACAAAAATAAATCTGTGAGAAAATAAAATGAAGAGGCAAGATGATTCTCTGCCGAGAGAAAATCTTTGGATTCCCTAAAATGAGTTGAGCTGAAAAAAATGCAGGGTTTCCCCCAGTGTGTTACAGGGGTCCGCCATGCTTTACATGCCCCCCGCCAGGCTAAGCATTGTGTGTTTTTGTTTTTATTAAAAAGAACATTTGAAAAAAATTTATTTTAAGTAAGCCGGATTGCAAGCATCTCTTCAGTGGTGGGCATTTCACTGGCAGGGCAAAATTATTCCTGAAATAAAGATGGGCTTATAGTTTTTAATAGCGATTCATTAAACAGGGAGCATGCACCAATCAGACCGCTGGCACCTCTGTGTGTCAGCCGCTTAGCATGTGTTGTCGTGGCTTGATCTCTGAAGTTTACCTCAATCATATAGCCCCACCTATATGGACATTTGTATCTACTCCCTATGAGGATGAGGAACCATGTTTCTTTGTAGAATTTATCAAGGTAAATTCACCGCGTTTGCTCTGCTCCCACAGCTCAATGTGAACCACAAATGTTCACACATTGATCTCAATGTTCACAGGTGAACATCTAGAGATGCACGTTTGAGGGTGTATCTCAAACATGCATCTCTTGTTATTGTTATCAATAACAATCAATAATGTTATTGATTGAGAACAATCAATAATGTTCTCAATTAATAATGATTGAGTACAATCATTATTTCTGCCGTGTGTGTTCACGTGTCAACATGCTGACTCTGTCTGCAATTTATAAAGTTTGAGTTAGCTGGTTCATTATGGACCAGTGGCTCACTCGCAACTAGTGCAGCATGCTGGTTTATTTTTATTTTAGTTTATTTTTTGAGGCAACACAATGTATACCAAATGCTTTGTCAACTTAAAGTCAGGTAGAGCTGCAGCGCTGCCGCACAGAGAACAGAAACTCCCATAAACCTCAGGCAACGAAAGCAGACTCTGTGGTGCTTATTAAAAACTCAGCAAACACAAAGTGGTAGAGCTACTAAAGCCACATAAATTAAATCTCCTGTTCCCCCCTCTACATCCAGCAGCATAGTTGAGCTGTGCAGCGGGTCTAGCTCATCATGCAGAGCAATCTAAATGTTGAATCAGGCCTTGAACAGAATTTGGGCTAGAGTTTTTTTTTTAATTTGTTGCTGCAAACATCAGCACCTCTAACAGCATTTCACCATGGGGGCCTAGTTTAATTGGCCAACCAGTCAAATGTAATTGTAGTTTACTAAGATGTATTTGTGAATAAACAACTAAAACTCAAAGATTAAACTGAGACCATCAGATGATTGCTATGGTAACAAAAGAATCTAACTATGACGATTGTTCTTTGAAGTACTTTTGCCAGCTCCTTAAAATCTTACATTTACCTGTAAAACAATTTAAAATCTTTTAATTTATTTATGCTGAAACAATTAAAGCAAATTTAACAGCATTGATAATCTCTTCATTTATTCCTTGGGTCGGTTCTAAATGTGATCAGCATAATGTTTTTTGATCCACTAACTGATGACTGAATTTGGATTTAACAAAAGTGCAAATAATTGACTTTTATTTTAACTGTATTTTTTTAATTATTTGTTGTTTTTAAGATTCTATAGTTGTGGGAGTAAGTATTGCCGGCAATATTTTCCAGTAACATAATTACTCAGTAATTTTAACCCTAACCCAGTAATTTACGGTTCCTGTCAACTTACCATCTTGGCCTCAGTGCACCGACCACCGAGCTTAGCAAGTTTTCTAGGGGAAACCCTGAAATGTAATACTCTATTCATCACACACTTAATTATATTTGATTATATACAGTAAGCCAAATATAAACAAAAACTAACAATTTCATTGCTTGGAATGTCCTTGCCAGCAAAGTTTAAAAGATAAAACTTTAACAAGTTCATATTAGCATTAGTTCATTTCCAATAGCAGTGCTGCTTTTCAAACAAACAATTCAATATAAAGAAAAATAAACTAAATGTAATTACTAACATCAGATTTATAAAATTTTTATGTTTTTTGTCTAAAATATAAATCAATTAAATTTTATTTGTACTGCACTTTCCAGCAACAATGCATTTCAAAGTGTTTTACATCATAAAAAAAAAATACAAAGTCAAGTGCCATCGTTACACATCAGACTGTTGATAAATTTTTTATTGATTGTGTTTTAAAAGCAACTCAGTTAATAAGGGAACATGGTAATGGCGATTGAAGTTTATTTAATTATTTTAATTTTAATTGCTTAATTAATGACTAATGAAAGGAATTGTATCAATGTAATGAGCTATGCTTCATAAACGGTGAAAACAATTGTAATTTTAATTTAGATCTAATGGTGGTTGATGACATACAAGGATGGCTTTAATAAATCACCATCTTACCATCTGATCAGCTCCAGCCTTCTCAAAGTTGACTGAATGCTACAGTAAGGTTTTTAGTCACATTTTACACAACAAACTGAAAAGATCTTTCATTTCTCTTCTTTCTAAACTCTTCCACCAGCTTCCTACTCTCACTACAAATCATATCATCTGAATACTCACCCCATCAGGAGACCTGCATCTGCATATGACAACCTTTCCATCATCATCATCATCATCATCATCATCATCATCATCATCATCATCATCATCATCATCATTTTTAACAATAATTTGTCTCTATGGAGACAGATTGACTGAAAGGCAATATAATATTTCAGGGCTTTAAGCATTTTTGTCAGAATATTTTACAGCATTTACGAACAAAAGAGTGAAGAGGGTCTAGTTCAGTGTGTAACTGAACTAGTTGGACTGGAACATTAGCATTTTTTTCATGCCATGAAAAAGAGTAATTTATTTCACCAGTGACTGAAAAACTTACTGATTCAAAGAAAATCTCCATCATGCGAGTTCTCTTCTCTTCCAAACTGAGTCCTTTCTTTTTTGACTGCAACAGATCCAAATGATGATCCCAAAACATTAGAAACCAATAAATCACCAACAAATTGTTTCCTGTGTAATTAATCTACAGTTGAAATAATCACCAACTATCTGAACTATAAGCATTCTTGATTTTAATTTAGTGGATTGGTACATTTAAAGGTAAATTAAGAGAAGTTGTTTTGCCTCGTCTGTTCCGTCTTAGAATGATTTGCAGTCATTTTAGGTTTTCTATTAGCCATCGCCATTACTAGTACTCTAATTAACAAACTATAATGATTTAGCTTAATGTATTTTTCCCCCTTTGGCGAATTTGCCTCTCTCAATATGGATGGCGACATGACGAATGTGGCATCTACTCTTTCTTTTTAACTTAACGTTGACTTTAGATTTAGCCCCATAAAATAGATAGTCATCAGTCATTGTCACCATTAGGTTTGTGAAAGATATCTCCTGGGTTTTAGTTGGGAAACAGCAGACAGTCGGGTGGCGTTTCATTATAAACTAGCTTGAAAAAAACTCGTTGCTGGTTAGGTACACGAATGCCTCACCGCTGATCATCAATTCCGAACTAAGAAAACATTTACTTACCATTTTCAGGCGGGACTGCACCAGTTACACCGGTAACACCGTTTTCGGTAGTTTCACCGCAATATATCAGTATATATATTCAGTTTATCTGTAATCCAAATGACAAAAACATCGCCTGGGTGCTACTGAATTTCCCGCGATACAGTGTCAGGGGTGAATGCTGCATTCAAGTCTACTCGTAAATTCTCACACTGCCATTTAACACAGAGGTGTTGCAAAAAAAAAAACTGGACATTTTTGTTAAAATAAAGTGACTGAGAATCATAAGGAAAACTGAAATTAACTTTTTTTAACTAGTGGAGAGTGGTAGTATACGTCTAGAAAATCTATATAATGTCTTTCCCAATCGTCCTTCAAGGCATCAGCTTAAACATCTATTCTAGTGCTGCCCTCTTCTGCATTAAAGTAGCAACATCGCAATATAAAAATATTTTTTCTTTAAGTTACAACTTTTTTTTCTCCTTACACGCGTTCTCGCCCCTGAAGCCAAACATTTTTTTCCCGTTGGCACTTTGATTCAGTTTGGAATTACAAATATATACAATATTTAAAAAAATAAAATAAAATACTTTACAGTCTTGTGTAGAAACTGAATGGCTGACCTCAGGAAGACAAATACAATTGTGTGTTTCAAGATTGTTTATGGTAAAGGCCTTAAAATAAATATGGATCCTATTTTACATCATGTTTATATACCTATCACATCTTCTAGATCTGCAAGATAACCACCAACCTGTATCTCACATTTGCAGAGATATTGAAAGATATAAGAGCATATTAGGATAAGTGAGGGTTATCAAAGCTAAGCAGTCCTGGAACCAGTGATGAAAAATGAATGCCATATTTCAGCAATATGGCCAAAGTATTCAAACAGGATTTCTGCACATCTGGATCCCAGGCACATTATGTACACATGTATGCATAGCTGATGCCTATAGAGATCTAAACACTATCACAGACAGTTAAATAAAACATGAATTTTTAGATGTGTCAGTTTATTGTGAAGCAATCCATGAAATATGATGCTAAAATATTTATTTAAAAAAATACCACGTTTGTTTCCTCCATCCATCCGTTTTCTGAACACCCTTCGTCCCTAATGGGGTCAGGAGGGTTGCTGGTGCCTATCTCCAGCTGCGTTCCAGGCGAGAGGCGGGGTACACCCTAGACAGGTCGCCAGTCTGTCGCAGGGCAACACAGAGACATACAAGACAAACAACCATGCACGCGCACACTCACACCTAGGGAGAATTTAGAGAAACCAATTAACCTGACAGTCATGTTTTTGGACTGTGGGAGGAAGCTGGAGAACCTGGAGAGAACCCACCATGCACAGGGAGAACATGCAAACTCCATGCAGAAAGATCCCGGGCCGGGAATCGAACCTAGGACCTTCTTGCTGCAAGGCAACAGCTCTACCAACTGCGCCACTGTGCAACCCATGTTTGTTTCCTGACTGTTTAAATTATTTCATGGTTATATAACAATATAATATAATAATAACAACAACAACAACAACAATAATAATAATAATAATAATAATAATAATAATAATAATAATAATAATAATAATAATAATAATAATAATAATAATAATAATAATAATAATAATAATAATAATAATAATAATAAACCATGTATAATTTAAATATGGTTTATTGCTGTACTATAGAGGGCCAAATGTTCAATAAACAAGTTGTGGAATATTTATAAGTGATCATAATAAAAATACAATTGTCTCCATTCTGTTGTCGAATATCATAAAATATCACTTGTGGTATGAGACAAAGTGACAGTGGGCTAATATTTTCTAATGGACTTTAATTTAATTACAATTCAAGTTTTAATTTAAAATGTACACTTTTATTGACTTGTACAATAAATTACACTTGTATAATCAATACATTTTGAAATATTTAATGAGCTTATTACAGTTGGCTTGTGGCATTTTTGACCCTCATGTAATACACAGAGAACAAATTAACTAAATAAATATCAAAATAATTTTAATGGATCTTAAAATTAAAGAAATTTCACAATTAAACCATTAGGTTTTAAATAAATATTGTCACAAATAATCCAGGATACATTTATTTATCATCTGTATATCCAATTTAATTTTAATTATATAATTTAAATATTTATTCATGTCACTCATTGCGATCCACTTGGGTCAATATCAGGTGGCCCATGTTTATGATATAAATGCATGCATTTTGTATTCTTAAAACCAATCAAGAAATCAACTCTACTTAAAATTATAACAGAATCAAATAACTGTTTTTTAATGGAAATATTAAAAACTGAAACTGTGGAGGCATTTTAAGCGATAAGATTGTTATACTGAACTCTGTATTTTCAATGCAGTGCATTGTAGTAGTTAAGATGTTTCTTAAAAACAGCATGCACAGTGTTGTATGGTCATGCTTCACATCATCCTACATTAATTTTTTATTCTAATAGTAAACAGGCAAATTGTGAGGCATCATAAGGGCAATTTAACAGAAAAGGGCTGTAAAAGTGCAGTAAAATCAATTTTTTTCTGAGGTACCTAAACTGTAGTTTAGTATACACAGTTTATTCTCACTTAACAAGCAAGTAATTTTAAAAACCAGTGCAGCAGTTTGTTTCAAGTTTCATAAAATCTGTTGCTTGCTATTAAAGCTTTATGTTAGCACACTCCAAAAAAAGCCTAACAGATGGCACAGTGGAAAGAATGAATGGATGAGTTGATGAGTGCATAGTGTTCCAGTCTTTCCAGTCTACCATTTCCTGGTAGAAATCAGGTGTAGAAAGGTGAGCTACTGCAGATAGCGGTAGACTTTGAAGCAGTGGTTGCCAGAATCTGCGACCACCACATGTCCGTCAGAGGTGAGTGCCAGACCCTGTGGGCCGTAGAGCGGGTCAGCCGACGTGTTGATGTAGGAGAGGAAGGAACCAGTGGCATCAAACACCTGTGAAAAAAAGCAGCATCAGCAGCCCTCCATTCATGACTTGCATCATGTTTAGAACCATTTTGCTAGTTGACGTTTTTTTTAGAAACAAGGAAACAATCTACTGATCCAACCCTTCTTTTTCTTTTTCAGTGTGAATGACATTCCCTACAGATGCATTCAAACTGAGGAAAATTATTATTTACATTCGAGTGAGGTTTTCTCCTCCTTTTACTTTAATTTTCTATTTTCTTTCTTTTGTGTGCGTGTTATATTATTGTCTGAGAGTAATTACGGTTCAGTTTCATCATTTTACGTTTAAACAATAAAATATTATAATCATGAAAAGACATCGGGTTTGATGCTTCTTGGTCTAAAAAACAATGAATGATATCAGATTTCAGTATATTTAGGAGAGGTTTGGTGCATTGTAGTTTATTATTGTCCACAGAAAAAATTGACGTACCTGCTGCACATTTTCACGGCAGGTCAAACGTTTGCATATATTTGCATAAATTTTCATGCCACATTCATTTTTATACATGCTGACTTGTGCGTAAAATATGGCACCGCATATTTTTTGTTCATATGCACGCTTTATACATGAGGCTCCAGAAGAGGCATTACTTATTAGATTACTACACTTCTTGTTCCAAGGATTTAACTATATCATTAATCTTTCCCCAAGTCGATTACAACACTGATTTTTAAACCTGCTAGCTTCCAACAGACAAAATATCAATGGAAGACACTGTAGACCCTCTTCTTGGGCTGCCACCTTATCGTGGTGGAGGGGTTTGAGTGTCCCAATGATCCTAGGAGCTTTATGCCCCTGGTAGAGTCACCCAAGGCAGACATGTCCTACGTGAGGGACCAGACAAAGTGCAACCTGAAGACCCCTTTGATGGATGAGAACTTTGGATTTGGTGTTCCCTTGGGTGCCATGGGTCACCGGGGGCCATGGGTCACCGGGGCCCCACTCTGGAGCCACGCCTGGAAGGGGGACATGATGGCAAGCGCCTGGTGGCCAGGCTTTTACTCAAGGAGCCAAGCCAGGCTCAGCCCGAAGAGGAGGCATGGGTCCTCCCTCCCATAGGCCCACCACCTGTGAGAGGGGCCACAGGGGTCGGATACAGTGTGGGATGGGTGGTGATCACTTCTCTGGTGGTGGAGGAGTCTGTGAGGTTGAGAGGTTCTGGCTAGAAATAGTTGGTCTCACCTCAACGCAATGCTTTGGTTCTGGAACCAGTCTCCCTAAAAGGGGCTAGACATACTTCCACTCTCGAGTTGCCCACGGTGAGAGGCATCGGGCAGGAGTGGGCATACTTGTTGCTCCCCATCTTGGTGCCTGTACGTTGGGGTTTACCCCGGTGAACGAGAGGGCAGCCTCCCTCTGCCTACGGGTGGGGGGGACAGGTCATGACTGTCGTTTGCGCTTACGGGCCGAACGGCAGCTCAGGTTAGCCACCCTTCTTGGAGTCCTTACATCCAATTTGCATCTGGGGATGCAGAGCAGTCTGGAAGGTTTATACAACAACAGCAGATCTTTAATGTATTGTGGTGCTAAACCATTCAGTGATTTATAAACTAACAACAGTATTTTAAAGTCTATTCTTTGAGCTACAGGGAGCCAGTGGAGGGACTTTAAAACTGGTGTTATGTGCTCTATCTTCCTGGTTTTAGTGAGAACTTGAGCAGTGGCATTCTGGATCAGCTGCAACTGTTTGATTCATTTGTTGGACAGACCTGTGAAGACACTGTTACAATAATCAATGCGACTGAAGATGGATGAGTTTCTCTAGATCTGGCTGAGACATTAGTCCTTTAATCCTGGAAATGTTCTTCAGGTGATAGAAGGCTGGCTTTGTAACTGTCTTTATGTGGCTCTGAATGTTCAGGTCAGAGTCCATCACTACTCCAAGGTTTCAGGCCTGATCGCTGGTTTTTAGTTGTAATAACTGAAGCTGTGCACTGACTCTAGATCCTATAACTCTAGATCTATAACTCTAGATCGTTCCTCTTTAGATCCAAAAATAATAACTTCAGTTTTGTTTTTGTTCAGCTGGAGGAAGTTTTGGCACATCCACACATTTATCTGTTCTAAGCATCTGTTCAGTGATTGGATGGGGTTAAAGGTCACCTGGTGACATTGTAATGCAGAGCTGTGTGTCATCTGCATAGTTATGGTAGCTAATATTATTTCCTGTTATAACCTGAGCTAGTGGGAGCATATAGATATTGAATAAGAAGGGTCCTAGGATTGAACCTTGGGGTACCCCACATGTGACCTCTGACCTCTTTGATGAGAAGTTTCCAATTGAAACAAAAATAATCCCTGTTCTTTATGTAAGATCCAAACCAGTTAAGCACTGGACCGGAGAGTCCGACCCAACTCTCCAGTCGATTCAGTAATATTTCATGGTCAACAGTGTCAAAAGCTGCACTGAGGTCCAACAGAACCAGCACTGTGGTTCTCCCACAGTCCATATTTATATGGATGTCATTGAACACTTTGACTAGGCCAGTTTCTGTGCTGTGGTGAGACCGGAAACCAGATTGGAAGGAGTCAAAGCAGTTGGTTATCGTTAGGAAGCTATTTAATTGTTTTAACAGCTTTTTCAATAACTTTACTGATGAATGGGAGGTTGGAAATCGGCCTGTAATTCTGCATTAGTGATTTGTTTAGGTTGTTCTTTTTTTATAAGTAGTTTAATTACTGCTGTTTTCAAAGCCTGGGGGAAAACGCCTGATGAGAGCGATGAATTCACTATTTGGATCAGATCAGTAGCAACAACAGGCAGAACTTTCTTAAAGAAATGTGTGGGTAGGACATCCAGACAGCAGGAACTGGAGCTTAATTGACTTATAATTTCCTCTAGGGTTTTATAATTAAGTAGTTGAAATCGGGTAATTTTTCCCGTATTTGTTTTGTTTGGGCACAGCATTGGTAGGCTACTGACTTTATAGAGGATGTGCAGATCAATGCTCTGATTTTTTGAATTTTCTCTGAAAAGAAGTTGGAAAACTGGTTGCAGGCGGCATTAGATTGAAATTCAAGTGGTAACGTCATAGGAGGGTTTGTGAGCCTGTCAACTGTTGCACTTTTCTGCACTTCAGGAAAATAGCTACTCATTTCAACTTGTTGATATACACAGCAAGAGGAATAATTAAAGGGTTAGGGTTAGATCTGGATGAGGAGAAATATGAATTTGTTTTAACTCTTTTATACATTTTTAGCAAGACTTATAGTACAGTGTTGAGAGAGTTGTAAATAAAAACAAATCAAAATTCATTGTCCATTGTTTAAAAAGTTAAATGGTTTGCTGACCTGTATCCTGCTGTTGCCCCAGTCCGCTACAATAATATTCCCATTGATGTCCACTGCCACGCCAGTGGGGGCATTGAACTGGCCGTTACCTTCGCCGTTAGAACCAAACTTCAGCAGGAACTCCCCTTCTGTGTTAAAGACCTATATTTAACAAGAAACATAATAAATATGACATAACAAGTGTCATTAACGTATCTCATTAATCAAGTGGCTTAATTAAGCACTGAAGAGGTTTTTGCAGATAAAAATGAGAAACATCTTTAAAACCCCTGAAAAGGGAAAAACCTCGTTTTCCCCTTTACGGAGGCAGCATTATGTGTTTTCCAGGGATATAATGCTATATAATTGTACAATCAAGTAAGTATGTCAATGCACTCACCTTTACTGAGTGGTTGTGAAAATCAGTCACAATGATTTCATTGTTATTGTTGACAGCAGCAAAATGAGGGCCTGGAATACATCAAATGAAACCAAACACATTTCAGAAATTTGTCTAATTCAGATCAGAAATGGAACAGGAGAAATTTTCTCAAAAAGCAATCCTGCAAGACCGAAAGGAGTGGCACATTGATAAAAGGAATGCATGTTATAAAAATACAAACTGTAGTGACATTTTGGCTGCAACTGGGTTAATAATGTCAGCTTTAAAAAAAGTCACATTGACTGATCTGTCTATATGATCAGTTGAAACTATGAGGGGCCGTTTAAGTCAAAAACTATGTTTTGTCTCACATACTAAAGACTCACACAGAAAAAAAATATTAAAATTGTGCATACACACTACTAAAATAGAACACAAGCACACAATTTTTCTTTCTCACATGCATACATAAAAGACTGAGATTGCACACATAAACTAATAAAATACTGCACACACATGCATTTTTCTCTCTCTCTCACACACACACACAAGACCAAAATTGAACATACACACTACTAAAATATCACCCACACACACCCACCAACACACACACACACGCATGCGATTGTGAACTAACAGTAGGCTTAATGGATGAATAGGGATGAGACTTGTATTTGTCTGTTTGAGAGACTTGCATTTTTGGACGTATGCGTATGTTTTGACAGTAAAGTGTCAACGCGCTGTAACTCGAGACCGACCGGTGAAGCTAGAGGAGGGAAGCGACTGCACCAGCAGGTTTGACAACAGACGGAGGAGAAGGTGGATAATTGAACACAACAAAAAAAGAAGGCGGTAGGAGCTGATTTGGTGGATCACATAAGCTGCACATTGACTGTAGTAGCATGGCTTCTACATCAGGAGGAAATAGTGGAAATGAAATGGAGTGGATGATATCGAGGTCAGCAAAAATGAAAAGATCAATCAGAAAGAGACATGAAAGGGCAAGAAGTTGGTCGGATGAAAGTGAGCCAGGAGCGGAAGGCAGTAAAAGGACAAAAATAAATCAAAGAGTGAGTTCACGAGAACAAGATAACAGTAATACAGAAGTGGAATACAAAGTTATGGTGGAATTTCAGCAAGAAAGGGGTTATATTCATCTGATAAAGATAACCAAAGCAATAGAGGTAATCAAAACGGCTAGAATCATGAACAACAGAAAAGTGATAATTCAAGCTATCAGTGAGGCACAACAACAGAAGATAATCAAAATGAAAACTCTGATGGAGAAAGAATTAAATCATATATACCAGGTTATATGGCAAGGTTGAGATGAGTAATTTCAGGAGTTCCACTTGAAATGACAATGGAGGAGGTGAAGAATGAAATCAAAGGAGGGAAAATAACAAATGCCACCAGGATTAAAAGTAGAAGAGAAGGGGAACTCAAAGACACTATGGCTGTGATATTACAGTTTGAAAACAACATGCCAGAATATATTCAGCTAGGATTCATGAACTATAGAGTTAGAGAGTACATCCCGAAACTGCTCAGATGTTTTACCTGTCAAAGAATGGGACATATTGCAAAAGAATGTAAGGGAAAAATTAGATGTGCAAGATGTGGAGGTCCACATGAATTTGGAAAATGTGACAAAGATGCTAAACTCAAATGCTGTAACTGTGGAGGTGATCACAGTGCAGCCTATGGTGGATGTATAGTTCAAAGGGAAGCTAGAGAAGCCCAGAAAATCAAGATAACAGAAAGAGTTTCTTACGCAGAAGCATTAAAAAGAGTAAAGAAAGATAGTTCAAGAGGAATGAGGCTGGGAGAAACAGACCACAGTTACACTTCTCAGAACACAAATCAAGGACTGAATGATCAGAGACAAATACTAATGCCAACAACAAATACGAATAATACATGTTTGCATAAATGTAAAATAGAGGAAAATACAATGATGGTGAAAAAAGAAAACTTTGTAGCATTTATATGTCATATTATTAATGTTACAGTCCAAATGAAGAAGAAAAGTGATCAAATAAAAGCAATAGTAACAGCAGCAGGGAGGTTCCTAGATATGAAAGAAATTCAAGCAGATCAGATACAAACCATTTTGAGTGCCACTGAAATAACAGAAAATGGTCAGGATTAGGATACAAGCTTTGTTGATGGTTATTCATATTCTTCAATGGAATGCCAGAAGTTTAATAGCTAATGGACAAGAATTTAAAAAGTATATTTATGAATTAGAAATAATACCAGATATAATATGTATACAAGAAACATGGCTAAATTCAAATTTAGATTTTAAAATTCCTGGATATAACATAGAAAGACAGGATAGAAGTAATGGTAGTGATGGAGGATGTGCCACCTTAATTAAGGAAGGAATAGCTTGTAAGAAAAACTCATTAAATAAAAAATTAGAATGTGTTAATATAGAAATATTTAATTTAAGGAAACATGGAAATATTAAAAATATAAATTATTATAATCCATGTAAAAATCTTGATAGTAAAATATTTAAGGAAATAGGGAAAATACATAGAAGAGACGTTTGGAGTGGAGATTTTAATGCTCACAACAGTCTATGGGGTAGCAAGAAGACGGATTATAATGGTAAAATAGTGGAAGAATTAATGGATGAAAGGTAATTAGTTTGTCTTAATAATGGAAAAGAGTAAATATACATAAAAACACAGTTTCATGTCTTGATATTACATTAATATCTGACTGTCTTGTTAGTGCATGTGCATGGGATGTAAATGGGGAATCTACATTAGGGAGTGATCACTTTCCAGTGAGTACAATAATTAATGACAATATAAATAGACAAGAAGAGTTTACATTAATAAGATGGTGCTTTAATAAAGCTAATTGGTTTAAATTAAAAACAAAATGTGAGGAAACAAGTCATATAGTAACATTAAAAGGTAATATTGAAGAGTGTACAAATCAAATAGTAGAACATATTTTAAATGCTGCAAATTACAGCATACCAAAAATAAAAGTGAAAGGTCAGAAGAAGGTAATTCCTTGGTGGAATAATGAATGTAGTAAAACAATTAAAGATCATAATAAAGCTTTTAAAATATTACAGAAAAATCTA
Organism: Gambusia affinis; assembly: GCF_019740435.1. Lineage (NCBI taxonomy): Eukaryota > Metazoa > Chordata > Actinopteri > Cyprinodontiformes > Poeciliidae > Gambusia > Gambusia affinis. The sequence goes on along the minus strand of NC_057871.1, from coordinate 31,830,212 downwards.
ACAATTGAAAACCTTATTGATTATAAAAGGAAAAGAGCAAAAGCTCGGAAAACTATAAAGCATGCAAAAAAGAAAACGTGGAGAGACTATTGTTCATCAATAGGTTCAGAAATAAATTTACAGAATGTGTGGTCAATGTTTAGAAAAATGACGGGGAAAAAGAACAATGTTAATATTCCATCCTTAGTCAGAGGACAGGAGGTTTTGGTTTTAAATAAAGATAAGGCAGAGTTATTAGGAGAGACATTTGCGGCAGTTCATAGTGGTGATCACTTGACAGATACTCATAGAAGGCAGATGATTCAAAAACTTGGAAATCATAAAAAGTCACTAGAAAAATGTCAAAAATATATGTCAACATTAGATATGAATATAACCATGAAAGAAATAAAAACAGTATTGAAAGGGACAGGATATTCAGCTCCAGGGGAGGACCAATTATGCTACGCTATTGTGGTGGGATGGTGTTCCACCCTCCCAACTACACACACCAGGTGTAGCGACTGATTGGTGGGCGGGGCAGATAGCTATAGCTGAGCAGTCCACTGCGAGGTGCGTGTGCCTTGTTTCCTTACTATATGTCGGCTGCCCAAGTGGCTGGTGTGCTCGATCCACTCATCCAAAATAGTAAGTGCCATTTTTGCCATCTGAGCTGGGATTGTTGTCGGGTTCTGGTGCAATACCTGCCGTGCGTTTCTGCAGCGTTGCGCAGCTGGCGTTGGCGGCTGCAGTTGGAGGTTGGTGCGGCGGGCGGCTTCCATCCAGCCCTCGCCTGCTGATCTGCTCCCTCCCTGGTCGGCTGTGTCACCACATCTGGGTAAGCTACCGGTTTAGAATTTAATTTATTTTACCTGAATCCGGGGTTAACGAGTTTTCTAATTTAGGATTCTTTCGGAGTCGCAGCGCTCGGACGCTCCTGCTGTCTCGTCTTGTCTTGCCGGTTTTGTTTGGGCCGCTCTCGACGGAGCCTGATGACGCTTGGGCTGGCCGAACGAGCGGGGCACGACTCCTCTGGCCCCGTGAAAGGACATTAGAAGTCGGACAACGAAATTTGTCCCATCGTTTGCAGTGGTTGTGTTCTTTTCTTTGCCGTTTGTTTGCTTATTATTTAAATTACTAATTTGTTTGCTTTCCTTTGTTTTGATGTACTAATTTGTTTTCTTTTGCATTGCATGTTTTGTTTGTTCATTCATTTTTTGGGAATAATTTATATTGTCCTTATTTTGATGCCTTTTCCTTCTAGGGGCTGAGTAGTGCCTGAGGCCATGTTTTAAAAGAAAAATGTTTTAATGAAATTGGTTAATAAATCATTGTAGACTACTCCGTGCTCTGGTGCGTCTTGTCTAAAAAGATCAACCCCCCTCTGCTGGTCACACTATGTTTCAACAGATTCCGGAAGTAACACTGAAATTAATATTAAAATTATTTAATAAAATATGGAAAGAAGGATCGATACCAAATAGTTGGAAAAGGGCAATAGGGGGGGGGGGTTGTCTAAAAAGATCAACCCCCCTCTGCTGGTCACACTATGTTTCGACAGATTCCGGAAGTAACACTGAAATTAATATTAAAATTATTTAATAAAATATGGAAAGAAGGATCGATACCAAATAGTTGGAAAAGGGCAATAATTTTACCATTTAATAAGCCAGGTAAAGATCCTACCTGTCCAAATAATTACAGACCAATTGCTCTTGCTTATCATTTAAGTAAATGGATGAAGAAAATGATGGTTAATAGATTAGGATACTTTCTTGAGAAGAATAATCTAATTAATGGATATCGATGTGGATTCAGAACAGGAAGATCAAAAATGGACGCTCTAACTAGAGTCAGTAATGACATAGAGAAAGCTTTAAAAATGAAGGAAATAAGGATTATAGTATTTTTTGACAAAGAAAAAGCATATGACTCACTATGGAAAGAAGGATTACTTATAAAAATGAAACAGGTGGGAATGTATAATTGGATAGCAAATTTTCTGCTAGATGTAAAAATTGGGAATGATTATTCAAATGAATATAATGTTGAAAATGGTAAAATGTAAATGGTAGTGATGGTGAGATGAAGCCTCACATGAGGCATTGTACCACTTGAGCCAAATGGTTCGAGAAAGGGTTCATTTCTTGAGGCTTCATGTGCACACGACACCACCTACTGGCCAGGTGTACAATCACAGCCCGCTGTATCTTAACACATGTGATGCATTGAATTTTTGTCTATTATGGGTCTTGGGAATGACTTCACAAAAGGTGTACATATGTGTACAATAAAATATTGTTTGAACAATAAAATATTGTTTGAATGTATTCTCTGTGTGTAATTATTCCCAAAATAGTAGTGTCATGTGATATGGCATGTTGTGTAATAATGTTTTTCTGTGACTCTAGAAAAATGGCATGAGCTTAATCAGGCAGAGGACAGTGAAAGTGCTTGTGGAAGTAGGGAGGGAGTAGTGAATAGGCTAATGCTTGTGTAACTTGGATGATTTCATTCATTTTTATTAAGAAACAACAATTTCTCCACAGTTTTAGGTTTCAAACGATTTCTCTTTTTGGACACTACTTCTCCAGCCTTTGAAAAGACACGCTCACATGGCACACATGATGCCGGGGTGCATAAATAAATAAGTGCAAGTTTGTACAGATTGGGGTACAGTGACCGATGATTATAGTATAGTATATAGTATAGTAATGAAATACCTTGGCTGGGTGAAGCTCCAGTTTCCTCCCTATTCTCATGCAAGGCACGGTAGTGTCTTAGCATGGATGAGGTGTTATTATTGTACCCCAACTCCTTGGTGCACAATAAACACCTCACCTTTACAGAAAATAAGAAACAGTGAAAAATACAGTTCCTCATAAGCAAACCTAATGCATCTGCAAATGTTCAGTTCACCTTACCTCTCGCTGGCTCCATCCTACTCCTATCCTGTCTTTGTGCTCCTAAATCTCCTATCTATCTATCTCTCTCCTAAACTCTCCAAACACCAAACTAACTGTCTCAAACTAAATAACCACTATCCAAACTCTGTTATCCAAACTATCAAAAATCTATCCACTCTCTCAACTGACCGCAACTCGCCTACAACAACCCACATTTTGAATGGAGCCTGTGGGGTTTATAAAGCTGTCAAACCGCACGACAAAATCTGAGCCATTTCCCGAAGCAGTCACGTGGTACAGCCGGGCAGCGAGGCCTCGGACGTCATCGTTTTCGGCTCCTCCCCTAAATGAAGCAAGCCTCGATACGCGCTTTACGGAAACGCCCCCTCCATTACTCGACACACGCCTCGAAGCCTCGGCTCATCACGTAACATCACTAGTAAATGGTAAAATGGTACTACCTCAAGGTAGTGTAATTAGTCAAATTTTATTTAATATTATGATCAATGATATTTTCTATGATACTGATAAATGTATAAAATCTGCAATATATGCAGATGATGGGGCCATATGGATGAAGGGAAAAAATATTAAATATGTAGTAGGAAATATTAAAAAAGCAATTAGTAAAGTAGAAAAATGGTCTTATGAATGGGGTTTTAAATGATTAGCAAGCAAGTCTTGTTATATGGTTGTCACAAAGAAGAGAAATATTAATATAGAAACAATAACATTATATGGACAGACTTTAGAAAGAGTAACAGAATATAAATATCTAGGTTTATGGTTGGATAGCTCTTATTCATGGAAAACACATTTAGATAACTTAGAAACCAAGTGTAAAAAAGTTATTAATCTATTAAAGGCTGTGGCTGGAAATGGGGTGCAGATAGACATTCATTAAGCATATACAGGGCTCTCATGGCAGCAATAATAAATTATGGCAGTATTATATATGGAGCAGCAGCTAAAACATCATTACAAAAAATAGAAAGATTACAGTGTAGGGCTTTATGTATATGTACAGGAGCAGTAAAAACAACACCTATTAATGCTCTCTTAATTGAAAATGGGGAAACTCCCCTGGAAATGAGGAGAATTAAATTAGCTTTGGCATATTGGATGAAAATTAAAAGTAATAAAGATGATACAAAAATAATACAATGAAAAATTATTGGAATTTAAATGAAATAGGGATCAAGACTGATATTTATTTAAGAAATACATATAACAATTATCTTAAAATTTATACAGATGGTTCTAAGAATTTAAAAGGATATGTGGGAATAGGAATATATATATACCAGAGTTTAAAAAATGTATTTCTAAAAGAATATCAAATCAATTGTCGGCTTTTACAGCAGAAATGGTGGCAGTTATATTAAGCTTGCAATGGGTGGAGGAGATTGGACCAATCAGGGTGGTGGTGTGCACAGATTCTAAAGCAGTAGTAGAAAGTATTAAGGGAGAAGGAAATAATAGAAAAGATTTAGTATTAGAAATTCATCATATTTTACTTAGACTATATAGGAGTGGCATTGATGTTTGGTTTTGTTGGGTGCCAGCACATGAGGGAGTCAAAGGCAATGAAAAGGCAGATAAATTAGCTAAAAGGGCTTTAGAGGGGGAAATAACAATTTCAATTCCTTTTGGGAAAGGGGAAGAGAAATCACTTATTAAAAGTAAAGAAATGGAGGAATGGCAAAAAATGTGGAATGAAGTTAAGAAAGGAAGAAGATTATATGAAGTACAAAAGTCAGTTCAAATTCGAAGTATTAATGAAAGAAACAGAAGAGAAGAAATAATAATTAGTAGATTAAGAGTAGGTCATACCTACTTAAATGACATGCTTTATTTAATAGGGAGGAAAAATAATAATAAATGTGAGAGATGTGGAGAGAAAGAAAATGTTGAACACATACTGATGAACTGTAAGTCATATGAACTCGAAAGGGAAGAATTAAAGAGAATAGTTAGAAGTATACGGCATGAATGGAATCTTAAAGGTATATTAGGAAATGAAGGAAACATAACAGATATTCACAAATTAAGGAAAGCATTGTTTATTTATCTTAAGAATGCAAAATTAAAAAATAGAATTTAATAGATGTGAAGTAATGCTGCTACACACTCATGTACAGTAGGTGGCGGTATGCACCTTAAAGTTGCTTGTGATCCGCCATAATAGGAAAGAAGAAGAAGAAGATTTTTTTTTTTTTTTTTTTTTTTTTGTATGTGTAAAAGTTGTCACGGAAGAGGCGGGGCAGAAGTTGGAGATCAGATTGCGCATGCGTTGAAACCACAGTGACGTTAGCTTCAAGTTGGATATTGACGCGTCACGGTGTAAGCGGCATTTAGCTCAAGGTAAATGCGATTTATGAACACTAATTTCGGCCAGCCGTTCTCTACCGCTCCCTTCTCAAGCGCTCGGAGGTTCACTTAGGGCTCTAACGCCGCTTACACTGTGGAGTGCCAATATCCAATATCCAACTTGAAGCTGATTTCACTGTGGTTTCAACGATCTGATCTCCAAATCCGTGACAACTCACACAAACAAAAAATGCGAGTCTCAAACAGACAAATACAAATCTCATCCCCATTCATTCATTCATTCATTCATTCATTCATTCATTCATTCATTCATTCATTCATTCATTCAGCCTATTGTTAGTTCACACTCGCATACATTTTCAACCTATCATTCAGAACAGTATGTCTGTATGCTTTGTGTGCGGGCATGTGTGGGTGTAACCTGGTTGTATTTCTCTTTCGTTATAATTACACAAAATGTCTGTTTTGATTATTTGTATTGTTCCCTACCTAACTGAAAATCTGTCATTGTTTTAACTGTGTTACTTTAAGAACGGAAGCCCCTCCTTTTTATTTCTACTTCTGTGGTATTGTCTTTAAAATGTTTGCGTCCTTAGGTCCTCCCCTTTCATCATGTTGTCCTGCGGGAGAGGTGTGTTCTATTTATTTTCTATCAGAAGAGATCCAGTTTATTTATAGATTTATTAAGTTAATTTCACGTATATTTGTTTGTGTAGGATTTGAAGCGGGCAGCCTATAACACGGTTGTTTTTCTATATGTTATTCTTGTCAAGTATGTTGTATAAAAATGTTTATTTTGCTTATTTAAAAGTTGTGAGACATGGTCCCGCCTTTTTTATAATGTTGTCCAGCTGGAGAGGACTTGGAGTGGGCAGCCTATAACACGGTTGTTTTTCTGTATGTTATTCTCATGAGAATAAATCGAGAAATCATCTTTTTACAGACAAACCGTGTCATGGCCTGATCACTTAAAACCAGCACAACGCAGAATGGATCCGGTTACATGGGCGTGTATGTGTGATATTTTAGTAGTGTATATGTGCAATTTTAGTCTTGTGTGTGTGCGAGAGAGAAAATGCATGCGCATGCAATATTTTATTAGTTTATGTGTGCAATCTTAGTCTTTTATGTATGCATGGGAGAAAAAAAATTGTATGCGTGTGTGATATTTCAATGGTGAATATGAACAATTTTACTATTTTGTGAGCGTGAGAGAGAAAAATTGTATGTGTGTGATATTTTAGTAGTGTATATGTGCAATTTTAGTATTTTGTGTATGTGTGAGAAAAAAATGTATGTGTGTGTGAGATTTTATTAGTATTTAAGTGCAATTTTAACTTTTTTTTTGTGTGTATGAGTCTTTAGAGTGTGTGAGAGACAAAACATAGTTTCTGTCCTAAACAGCCCCTCATGTGACAGCAAGTGGATGACTTCTGAATATTTTGGCACATATGCAGCTTTCCACATGAATTTCAAAGTTCTATCTTTGGGAATACCTGCAAACTGCCTGTCGCCGTTGCCACGGTTTCCAAACTTAGTGACCAGCTTGCCATTGGCCTGGAAGATGAAAACGCAGCAGGCCTTATTATCGACCACAATGATGTGACCGTTCCTGTCCACCGCAACGCCTTTAGGTCCCATCAGCTTCCCTGAGCCCACTTTGTTCTACAGAAAGGAGACACTTCAGGCTTCTGCTATGCAAAAAACTGAGACAGCTTCACTTCCATCATGAGCAGAAATTGATCATGTCTAAATACTGCAGAGAACCACTACTTTTATTGTCAGATAAATGTACAGAAAATTGAAAAGATTCTAGAATTAATAACATTATTTTTTGGTGCTTAGTGATGTTAAACAGTACATCTGTCTGCAGACCTCAACCATGCGGACTGTCATAAAAGTGGTGGTTAAAGTGTTTTATCTGACTAATACCTGAACAAAGACAAAAATACAAAAAAACTTACCTTAAACTTGCCTTCATTTGAAAAGATGCTGACCCATTTGTTGTCATAATCGGCAATGATGATATCACCACTGGGGTGGACGGCCACACCTGTCGGCCGCTGCATCTGACCTGGAGATCTGCCACGGATGCCAAAACGACTTCTGAACTGGCCGTCATTAGAAAATATCTGCAAATATCACAGCCAAAAAAATCAAACAAGATGTACTTCTCAGTAACAATCTATTTAATCTACATTCAAGCATAAAAAATCCAACAACATCTTCAGAAAAAGTTAATATTAAAACATTTTAGATATTTTTTACCTGAACACATTGGTTGTTGCTGTCTGCTATTAGGACTTTTCCCTGAGAGGAGGCAGCCACTCCCTGCAGATTTGTGAACTCGCCTTTATTTCTTCCTTTGGTGCCTAAAAGAAAAGATTCTGCCATAATATATCAGACTCGCAACAATATTCCATTTACAATGTCTTGTAATAGGAGGCTAAGACTGGGTTTGTCAGAAAGATGTTTATCAACATGTCTTTCTGAACATGTTTATATAATCTTTTAAATCCCTTAAAGGTGCAGTTAATAAAAAAAACTTTAATAAAAAAGCTTTTTTTTTTTCACATATTTGTTGACTGTCACTATTTATATTTTTATTGTGACAGAATGGCATGAGTAGGCCTGTCACGATAACAAATTTTGCTGAGCGATTAATTGTCTCAAAAATTATTGCGATAAACGATAATATTGTTTGAAGACCTTTTTACATTGATTTATTGGAAATGATATAATAATGCATGTGATTTCCTGCCAAAGATAGATACACTTTATTTTCAAAAGAACATTTAACACTGGAACTGATAAACAAAACAACCAAAAACAAAAATAAAATGGATTCTCAGTCTCCATTAACAAAGATGTACTTGAATAAAAACACCAAAGTGTAAATAAATACTGCATTCAACCAAAAGAGTGCAGATTATGAAGTCTGTTTACCATATTGCCCTTCAGTAATCATTAGATTTAAATAGAGACGATGGGCACATCGACCACCTGATGCAATAGTTCACACTACACTTTCCTCTTACTACAATCTTAGGACAGTTGAGCGTTCTAAGATTGTCGCTTGCAATTTAGTAACCGATCATCCTGTAGTGTGGTGTGTTATGGTAGATTGTTGTGGCCACTCTGATCTAAATCAGGGTTTTTCCCCGACTGTTAATGCAGCCTGTTGAATGTGACAGGTAGCCAATCAGAAAGGCGGATTCTCCTCCTGATTACAGAGGGGAATCCCAAACAGCTGACAAAGTCCAGCAGACATTGGAGATGATATGTGGAAACAACATTAATGTTTATAAAACATTTCCTGCAAAGAATATAGAAATGACGAGGGGAGGAGTTGGAGCAAAATTGCTACGCAGCTGATGAACCCCGTAACCTTTCAGCTGTTCTTGTGACATCAACAGGTTCTAATGATTTTCATTCAGTCAGGACGTTACACTGACACCAGAGCCACATGCATTGCAGGTAGATTGTAGTAAAGCATTGATTAATGCCTGGTTTTAAAATGAGTTAACTGAACTTGTAACCATTATTTTGTGCCCATTGTTGGACACCACACGGCACGATGGAACCGTTATACCTAGGATTTCTGTCGGGAAGCACCCTCTTACCCCTCACACCCTTCTCACCTATCCGAAAGATGAGGTCATCCTCAATGGGATTCTCTTTCCTCCTCCCTGTGCTGTACATGCTTGCCGGCCTTTTGATTGCTTTCTGCTTGACGTGTCCACTGCCCGGAGACTTCAGCCTTTTTTTGGTGCCATCTGTATTTGCGGATGAGTGGATGGTGGCCTTTATTTTGAAGGGACTTCCTCTGATGTGCTGGTTGTACAGGCGCAGGGATAGGATCAGAAAGCCTTCTTTGGGAGCAGTGAACAGGTACTCGTAGGTGCCGTTCTTGTTGTCCAATATTTCCCCGTCGACTTTGCTCCCGTCAGGGGAAGAGATGTGAGCAGCGATGACTGCGTTACCCATCTTGCACAGTTCTCCATCTTTGTCCTTGGTAGTTATGGTGACAGCCGTGGGCACTCCCACCACGCAGTGCCGCAGCCCTTCACCTGTCACCACGGTCTCTGATGCGACAGCATTTGTAGTTACCATGGTACCCAAATTGTGGATGGATTTCTTTAATCCATCAGTCTCCACAAGAAAGTCCAGCTGGCCGTTCTCCCCTGGCTGCAGAGGAAGCTCCTGATTGGCTAGCTCCACGAGGCGCTCGCCCATCTGCTTCTTGACCAGCAGCACCTCAGCCTCGGTGCCGTGGCTCAGGGCCTGCTCCGTGAAGTTACAGCTGCTGTTGATGCCCTCCTGGCCCTGCAGCAGTGTGTCCAGTTGGGCCTGAAGAACCTACATATAGAGACACCAGGATTAAATGACCCCTGTAGTTTTAAAAATGAAAACAATCTGAAGCCAACATTATTTTGAACCCTAAATGGGAAACAAATGAAAGCAAATCCAAATGATATTTTAACGCAGACATGATGACAGTTTATGGTGTTAATACTCTTCTTTACCAGTAAGGGGGAATTTTTCTGCCATAATCCAAGACCACACATTTTCAGTCTGAAAGCAGGACTTCATGTCTTTCTTCTCAAAACTTGTAATGACTGCACTCAAAACTTCTCCTTGCGCTCACACTTAGCTTCTGCTTGGAGATACAGAGAGTTGCATGATTATTATTCTCATTTTAATGGATGACAATAAACAAGTGGGATGGGAAAATTTTCCGTTTTAATTCAGTTGCATAATAATTCTGCACACTAATAGTTGCCCATTAAATTATGCACACATAGATATTGTCATAAGAAAGCCAAAATCTCACTTTTACTTTTTTAAATATTCAGGTTTGAGAGGCATTTTGACCAAGAATGCTATAGTTGTTAAAAAAAATAAAATTAAACCTCAAAACTACAACTTGCATAATAATTCTGCATGCAGTGTATCTTTCCAACTACCACTCCCACATTATGAGCTGGCTTTTGTTTTTTGTCCAACTAATATATGCCCTTTCAGCAGTTTCTCCACCTGAGCTGTGTATCTCTTTGCTCCTCCAAATAATGCTTGCATGGTCCTCTAATCTGTGCCCTCCTAATAGCTGGAAAAGGTTTAGAGCACAACTCTCCTTCATAACTCTTGCACTTCTCAACTTCCTTCCTGACCTGTCTGAGTTCCTTGATAATCATGGTGCTGTTTGTTCTCTAACAAACCTATACGGATTTCCTGGACCAGCTGGATTTCTAAAGGCAGTTGGGTGGACTGGATTTCACTTTGAAGTATTCTAGTAGACGGGCCACTACAAATTTACACCTAACTTTTCAGGTTACTGGTACTACTACTTTGTTTAGATCCATTATATGAAAGAAAATTACAATAAAATGTGGTTGAAAGATGTTTAAGACTGTGATGGGACAAAATGTGTAAAGTTTATGGGGAAGGGATATTTTTACTGTGGATCTGCTTCGAATTACTTTTGGAGCAATTTCAGTTGTCTGGAACATAAATCCCCTTCAACAAACTGAAAAATAAGAAACAATATGTTGTGTTGCCTTTCATGAAAACGTTGATTTTAAATAATTTCCAGTTTTTCCAGTTTTGTAGCATAAGTTATTCCTTCTGTTTCAGTTTTCTTTCTCACTGTTTACAAGAGCAGCACTACATATGTCTGTTAAAAAGGAAAGATGTGGTGTGTTGGCTCTTTGCTTATTTGACAAAGAAACATTACTGAATCATGCAGCAACCTTGCATTTAACGCAGACCCCTTAAATATTAACTAAATAAACAAACAGTAAAATACTAACTATATATCAACTAAATGTGGCTTGCTATATGGTTTAACCTAAAACCTATTATGAAAGAGAACTCACAAAACTTGGTGAGCTGCTGGTGAACTTCCTCTTTGCTGCTGGAACATCAATAAACTTACCGAGATTTGACCCTCAAAGTCATGTTCTTTTCCAAAGCAAGATGCCATGAATGTTTTTTATCTGAAAGGTTTCATCCAAAATCCCTCATCTGTCTACCAGAGAAAGTGAAAAACCCTCCATGCACAGAGCAGAGCAGGGTTTGAGGGCAAAGTGTTTCCAGTGTGAAGAGCATATCACAGAAGTATGGTATGCTCTCACTGCACATGACGCACCCAGATCGACCCAGAAGAAAAAAATTAAAAAACAAAACAAAGCACAGCTGACTGGCTCCATCTAGACACGGTGCCAGCATCACAAAGAGTCACATGTTTTCCCTCAGGAATCAAATGTGTTGACTTCACACTAGTCAGTCAATTGTAAATCATTGACTGACGAAGGGCAGCTAGGCCTGATCTCCGAGCAGCTGACTGGATGTGAGGCTAACTGAAGTCCTAACGAACAGACTTCAGTTTGTTAGGGCTTCCGAGGAGGAGAGCAGGCAGGCACTTATTTGATTCTTTGATATGTAAACATCACAAAAGTTTCCAATCACTAGAAATCATTTTAAGAATTCATTAAGTAAGAGCACTGAAGAAGTGCTGCTCAGCAAAAATCTAAACTAGGAGCAATGATAATGTCCCATAAAACAATAACATCAAACAAAACAAAGCTGTAAAATTGTGATAACCAGAACAAAATCAAAACATTGGAAGTAAGTCCTTATATCTAGTAATGAACACTGGTCACGATGAGCTCCAAGTATCTGCATCCCAGGATTGTCTCCTTTAAAACATTCATTTTATTTAATCTTTATTTTACTAGGAAAATCCTGACTAGAAATCTCTTTTGCAAGATTATCCCCTAATAATAATAGTTATAGTTTAATAATAACATACACCCAGTCAGAAGCATTATAGTAAAATAAAAAAAATTAACTAAAAAAACAAACATGTAAACGAAAATCTTATAAGGACATCAATAATTTTGAAATGAACCCTGTTTATTTCTAAAACTTATTCACATATGTATTATTTTCTCAACAGTAGAGAAGTTTTGTGTCTCCAAATACATTTTTAGGAGCAAAGACATAATCATTTGAATGCAAATGGTTTCTGACCCCTGCAATACTAAATATGGAACACTGAAAATCATTAAACAAAATGAAAATGTCTAGTTGCTGTTTTGTTAAGTTGAGTGCATGGAGGTTTAATTGTCCAAATAATAAATGAAAGAGTTTGACATATGACTGATGCAAAGTCAAGGAACCTAGAAAAATGTTTGAATGTTTGAATATGAATGTTTAAACCTCCAACCTCACCTTCTGTTTGAGTGCATAGTTGACCTCCAGCTCCATGAGTAAAACACTCTTGCGAACATTGAGAGTCTTCTGCAGATCATCAAAGGTTGTGTGGATGTCATCTTCTATGGAGCTTTTCTGATTGGTCAGCTGTTGCAGGATTTCTGACAGCAACAGCAGAGCCGAGTCGATCTCTGGCAGCCTAAACCGAGACGGGTACATAATGCAGCCATTTATTGAAAACAGAAAGGAATGGAGGGCTTTCTCTAAATCCATCATGTTTAATAAGCTTAAACAAGTTTACCTCTTCTTCACAGCATTCAGCTGGTCCTGCAGTGAAGTCTTGTGCTGCTCCACCACATCTTTAAGAGGCACAGTTGGGTGCTCTCTATGTTCGCCACTTGTGCACTCTTGACACATGGCTGTCTCACATGGAGGACAATAAAACGCCATCACCTAGAACACAAAAAAAAGGTTTAGATCAATTCACTCAGCCCCATTTAGCAACAATGGTTACAGCTAGCGGTGCACCAATAGCAGTTTTCTGGCCGATTGTCAATTTTTAAAAAACCTGACCTGCCGATTCTGATTTTAGCCAATACCAATTTTTTTTTTGTCTGAAATGTCACTAAATATAGCAACAAACTTGCTGAGTTGGCAACAGTGAGGCGATTGTTAACTGCAGATGTGCAGACATGACCTGGTGGGATGATCTGTCAGTTATATCTAGCTCACAAAACAGCAGAAGAGGACAGTGACTGATTTTCAGACCTTTGTTAAGACCTTTGTTAAGGTAGATATGCTCATTGGATGAAATCCACAATTCACATGCAAATATCGGCCGATCACCAATCTCCCAAAATGAAGAAAATCGGGGTCGATTTATCAGTATACCATTAGCTAAAGCTTAATTTTTGAGTCCATAAGCCTGATTTTGAATAAAACCCTTCCTGTATGCTGTTTTCAGACTCGATCTCGCTGAACTATTAATAACTATTCACTACTAACTACTATGCAGATACAGGGTTATGTCCTTGGAACACTTCTGCTTACCATTTATATCTAATATTATCACTAGATAATTGTAATTTCCATCTTTACACTGATAAAGTCTGATAGCTATACAGACGAAATTCAGAATCGACCACTATTTTATCTTCTTCCAAACAACTCCCCCCAAAAAGCAAAACAAAAAACACCCCAGATGTTAAATGGTCATTGGGGATTAAAAATATAAGAACAGATTCTAATGGTGAAAGGCAGCAGAAAAATTGAGACACAACAGTGATTAAAGAGACTGGTTGAATTGGAAACATCTCCTACACTTCCTCCATGATTGGGGCAGGAGAGCAATTGACCCGTTGCCACAGTGGTGATGTTGCTAAGGGTGGTGGCCTCGTGGCTACATGTATCTGGCCTGTGCTGCAGCACGTCCATCAGGTTGGTGATGAAGAAGTTGTTCTGCAGCGCAGCCACCCCCCTCTCTGGGAGGATTGACGTCTGACGGCACACGGGGCACGACAGGGTGAGGCTGTGAGCCGGGATGTAATTCTGCAAGCAACTGGAGTTGGAGTTGATGGAAGACAAAAAACAAAATGCCACTCAGTCAACTGAATTTCAGTTGACTTTGTTAAAACTGTCACCAAATTGTGACAGCACAATATGAAACAAAAAATCCATGAAAAGGTCAATATCCTCCACCTCCTCTCAGTGGTCCTATAAACATCTGAAGAAATACAGTTCTCTAGGTTAAAAACAACTAATCAAAGTCAGGAGGAGGGTTTTAGTGCCATCAATCATCCTAATGTACTTGCTGCTAAGTGTGCTAATAGTGGAGAAACAACTCACTGTTGCAGGAAAACGTTTTGTCCTCTGTCATCAGTAGCCATGTATGTTGCAATTCCATAGGGAAATTAAATAAATAAGAAAGCAGCAGAAAAGACTACCACATGATATACTAGCATATTAAATGAAACTTGATGTTGCAGAAACATTTAGAGCAAAGAGAACAGCTATGCAACATTAAAAAATCTGTCTATTGTAGTGGTGCCCAAAGTGGGTCCTCGAGGGGCGACATCCTGCTTGTTCTAGTTTTCCTCAGCAGCAACAACCTCCTCAGCAGGTCAATGTTCTTCTTAGTCCTTCTAATGAGACATCAATTGATCCAGGTGCGTTAAACCAGGGAGAGAACTGAAACATGCAGGATTCCGGTCCTCGAGGACCCACTTTTGGCACCAATGGTCTATTGTTATAGAAACAGAAGCTTTGTTGGAAACTGGGGTTTTGGTCTTCTTGTTGGGTTTTTTCTACGTTTCCCTGCTGCTTCATCCTTCATTGTGTTACAGACTGCACTCCTGGAGGGGTGTGCCCACTGACTCTGCCAGCGCACCTGTGATTCATCATCCTGGAGCTTAAGAGGAGCAGACTGCCAGCACCTCATTGCCTGAGTGTTTGCCAGTAATGGTACTCCGAGCCTCCCTGAGATAGCTCTCTGTGTTTTACCGAGAAGTTACTCTTAGTAATCAACTCTTGTTGCCTCTCTCTCTGTCTTAGGTGTTTTCTTGGAATATTCCCTGTGAAGCCTTAGTTCTGGCTTTCTGGATTTTCTCCCTCGTGACACCATGGATCATTACCCACTGGTTGCCAAAGTCTCATCTTCGCCTCTTCAGATTGACCATAAACCCTTCCTGGATTTCCCAGCTGGCACTCGAACCATTCCTCTGTTTTCCTCCACTCCTGAACTTACCTGTCTGCTGCAGCCTCCACATCATCACCCGGAACAAACTCAGCCGAGCCCACTCCCTAGAACCTCAAAGACACCCACAAAGGAACCAAAACCATGAACCTGCAATTTCCCCTCTTCTTGGTGGAAATAATCATAAATCAAGTAAGATCAGTCTAATTACTCTCAAAGTTCCCATTTCTGACAACCACAAACTCACCATCTCCCTTTGCTGTTCTTTAGTGTGCAGACGACTCTGTGAGCCTGCCCCACTCAACCAATCTTTTCATATTGTTTAACTAAACTTTATTTATCTGATTCCTGTGCTCCTGGTGTTGTTCTGCATGTGGGTTAAGGAGCTGGAACCCAACATGACAAGCTTATTAATAATGATGACCAACACACCAAGCACAACAGCAACACATCTTCTCTCGTGAGAACATACCATTTCTATATTTAAAGCCATTCTTTCCTTCACCAAAGACAGAATAAATAAAAATTTGCTACACAGAATACTGGGTGTTGTCCTGTATGCTGTTAGCACCTCAGGCTCACCTCTCACCTCTCACAGAAGGTGTGCAGGCAGGGCAGTACTTTCGGATTCTGGTAGCGGTCCAGACATATGCTGCAGATCAGGAACTGCTTATCGATTTGGCGGACAACAGGACTGGGAATAGTAGAGCTTTCCATGGCCATCCTAAAGCTCTGACATAGGAGTGCCTCTTCCTTTTACGCTGGACCCTGAAGAGTGACAAAACAAGCCAACCAAACTGAGGAAAGTGATCAAAAACAGTAATATCAAAATGTTTGGATGATTAAGATGAAATTTTTGTTGTCCATTTCCTCTTGTAATTTTGCAAATGTTTGCAGTGCTGGGAGACCATTGAAATACAAAAATCCTATTTCTGAATAATCCCTGGAACTTATACAGTGAAATGACATGACAATGTTTTAAACAACGTACAGTGTTAATGAAAGATTTTCAATAACACCTGGATAATCTCAAATCAGTATCAGTAGGAAGCTAGATTCACTAGACCCTACCTTGTTATATTGACAAGCTAGCAGGATTTAAGAAGATAGTAGGAATTTATAGATTGAGAGGAAAATACAGTAAGGTTAAAATCAAACTGATATCTAAAGCAGAAATAAATAAATGAACATTAAGCTTGAAGCATTTAAGCAAAATGACTCATCACACTGATTAAGGTAAAGGTAATCAAACCCCTTATTTAAAAGAAATACAGCTAAAACATTTCTGACCACAAAATAATGTTTCTATCCTTTATAATTTATTTTAAAAACACAATGCTTCAATCCCCTAGGAAACATAAGGCTGAAAATAAAGAAGACTTATTCCTTGTGACCTTATTGCGAGCCTCAATACACATATTGGGAAATGTGCAGGAAGTGCTTTATGTTTGATAAGAAGGTCTTTTAGGTGATAAATATTTAAATAGGAAGTAAAGCACTTGCATGAAATGGAAAAGAGCATCCTTCATAATGTATACACCAAATCTGCGTTGTTACTCTGCAGCTTTTTCTGCATCATTCTGTAGTAAACCTGTAACCAAATCTGGCAACAACAGACCCAGAAAGCGTGTCACAGCTTTCTTTGTCTCCTCACATTCAACACAGGCTCAGAAACAGGCCATCTCTGCTGCTGGAAGGGAAGTCTTTTCTGAGTTCACATCCCCCTCCCCAGCCCACTTTCTTCAGGCTTTTATATATTTTTTCCTCTCTTAAAGCACTTTTGTCAACGAAAGAGCAAGTAATATTTCAAAGTAGTGGTAATGGAATGAATCCCATGCTACTACACAAATCAAATAGTAAGTATTTCAGCACAAACATGATCCCAATAAAAGCTTAGTTACAACACAATCAAATCTATAAAACCAAATGAATGTCTCTATGTAAAACTGCATCAGAAGGAAGATTTGAACGAGGCTATCCAAAGCTCAGACTAGATCCTTAACTTACCAACTCCACAGACCAGATGAACTGGGCATCAAACAGAGCGGTGATTAGTAAAACTCCTAAATCCTGCAGACAGCCACAACACTAGCAGTGCTGTGCTGACAGAGCGCTCTTATGTAAGCAGTACTGCTTCAGCGGAGCGGAATAATTCCTGCTGGATGTAGTTCTCCTCATCTATCACACAGAAAGGAACGGAGGGATTCATCTGCACACTTCAGCACAGGATGGGACAATAGCGAGGCTCTGGTATGATCAACAGGCATTGATCTCTGCAGGTCCAAACACTGCTTCCACATTAGCAAAGTAAAACATTGAATAACTGTAAACATACCTTCAGTTCGTCCTAATCGACATATCACCACCCTCCTACCATCAGTGATCTATTTATAAGAGGATAGGACAGAATGTGACATCATCAGGGTTTCTTCATGTGTTTATGGGAGCAAAGTTGAGAAGCGGAGCTGGTGCCAGACTGCATTTCAGTTTTACATAATTTTTTCTTCTCCTGTTTTCTTCTTCTCCCTCTCCTCCCTCTCTCTTCCTTTCCTTCCGCCTGCAGAAACTGCTGCCTCACAGCAGCGTGGCGCAGCGACAGCATGCAGTATGTGAGTGAGTATTGGCTGATTGCTTGTGATATAACATATAGAAACAGGAGAGATGTTTCACTGCAGTTTTCACTGCAACTTTCACTGCAATGTTCACTGCAGTTTTCACCGTCACATTCACTGCAACTTTCACTGCAACTCACTGCAGTTTTCACCATGTTTCATTGTTTCATAGCCAATAATAAAGGACTTTCTGGTAACATGTTGGTGTGTGTCTGGCTGCTGAGTCACAGAGCAAACAGAAACAGAAAAAAGAACAGGTGAAAGGCCAGACATCAAATGTGCCGTGAGAACAGAGAACGTACTAAAGGAAGAGACGGATCAGATGGGTCACAAGTGATGATGTTTAGTAACTTCATGCAATTATGGTGAAGGTGTTGAACAGAAGACAGAATGTCAAGCCTATGATGCAGGAGGAGCAGTGTAGGTTTTGGTCTGATGGAAAAATACAGATCTAGATTGTTCACTTCAGATTTCTAAAGAGGAGCATGGGATTTTTAGATGCTTTAAATGACCATATATGTATGGATCTTGAGTTGATTTGGGGTTTTCTGGGATTGTAGTCTTGTTCTCTGTAGAAACTTTAGTGTAAGAGCTAGAAACTACCATAAGTTTCTAGCATTTACACTATAAACTTATGCTCGTTTCTAGCCCCTGCTTGTAAGGTAATTCCTGGGACACAAAGTTCATAAGGTGATGGACACTATGTCCAGAAAGCCACCTGCCATGTTTTTTATTTCTGCATCTGAGATCATTGTCAGGTGAAGAAATTTTACAGGAAAATTTGAGTGCAAAGTATGCAAGAAACTTCAGGAATAGATTTTAAGCATATTTTGTATATCTGTGACTAATCAAGCTAAAATTAGGAAACAGGAAATTCTTCATTAGAAATATTTAGTATCCCCTGCGGGCTGCACAGTGGTGCAGTTGGTAGAGCTGTTGCCTTGGAGCAAGAAGGTCCTGGGTTTGATTCCCAGCCCGGGGTCTTTCTGCATGGAGTTTGCATGTTCTCCCTGTGCATGCATGAGTTCTCTCCGGGTTCTTCGGCTTCCACCCACAGTCCAAAAACATGACTGTCAGGTTAATTGATTTCTCTAAATTCTCCTTAGGTGTGAGAGTGTGTGAATGGTTGTTTGTCCTGTATGTCTCTGTGTTGCCCTGTGACAGACTGGCGACCTGTTCAGGGTGTACCCCGCCTCTCGCCTGGAACGCAGCTGGGGATAGGCACCAGCAACCCTCCTGACCCCATTAGGGACAAGGGTGAATAGAAAATGGATGGATGGATAGTATCCCCTGCCTTCCACCCAATACACTCCATTATGTGTGACAGCTCCACAGCTTTATGTGGCATCAGTGTAGAAACAGCAACACGCAATGGAATTAAAACAGTTGTCTACAGTGGTTACCTTAACACTCAGATACCATTATTCTGATCAAATTGGGGAAAATAAGACAAAACATTAAAACTAGAACCTATAAAGCTCTCATTAAGTAAAGTATTTCAAGCAAAAACTGTTCTACAGTTTTTTTCTATGAAACTAAAGACACTACTTTAGTAGTAGTAGAACTGCACTTCTCAAAAGAGACTCTTTGGCCAGTTTTGCTTTCGCACATGGGTTTGTGGTGCATTTCTATCCTTAAGATAAAGATATAAAACTTCATATATCTCACAACCAAGATATTACCATACATGAAAAATCCTTATAGCAGAAAGTACAATGGCCACCGTAAGAAAGGCTTACAGTGTTCAATTATGCCACATGAGCTGATCAGTCCCAAAGATCATGAATGGGGCAAGGAGAGGCTAATGGAAACTCCATTTGCTCTCCTAAAAAGCTTTTCAGAATGCTATAAAAGCATGTAAGGGCATTTCAGAGTTTGGATTTCTGATTTTTGTTAATTTTATTTATTTTTAATGTTTCAACTTACAAAATGATTTCTGTTGAATCCCTTAACTCAATGGGTGAGCTATGAGATGGGTGTTGATCTCCATCATAAATAATTGTAATTTTAGTCATTAACAGCTTGTTTATGGATAGAGCTGAATTTTAAACAGCTATTTTCAACAGGCTTATTATATTTTTAGAATCTATATGCAGGTCAAAGTCTAGGTTTAGACATCAGACATTTCACTAAGGCTCTCTTCAACTGCTTCAGAATATCTTTGCACCAATAAACTCTCAAGCTATCATGTTCCGTGTTGTTCTGTGTACTTATTTCGAGTTTCTGTGTCTGAGTCTCGGTATTGTCCTGTCTCCCCTTGATCATTCCCAGGTGTGTCTCGTTCCCTGATTACCTCTTGTGTCACCTGTGTCTCTGTGTCTTTGTCGGGTCCTTGTCGGATGCACCAGTCCGTATTCTTGTCCATTCGTGAAGCCTGTTGCTACCAGTGGTGAGCCCTAGCTTTCTGCTCAACTGTGCTGCCAGGTTATTTGGACCTTTGGAATTTATTTCACCATTAAACATTATTTTTTATCTCATCCTGGTTCCACTGTGTTCTGCCTCACTACTTCAAACCGTACATCATGACAGAAGGACCCAACCGACCGATTGGTGAGTCTCGCACCATATGGATCCAGCCGGATTAAGAAAGACTATTAAGAACTATGTCGAGGAGGTGGCAAAGCCTTATTCCGCACGTCAGTGCCTGGGCATTGCCACACGAATGGTCCTTTTCTTGGATTATTGGGTCCCACGTCTTCCGCACCTGGGGCTGGCGTAGTTGCAGCAGGAGGCAGAGTGGGAACACCTGATGGCCATAGCCGTACTGAAAGGTAACCCTCGGCCTCCCAAGCCGCACAGTCTCTCCCCCAGCCCAGACCCAGACACCTCCAGAGCTTCCAGCGCCTAAGCTGGCAGCAGCGCCTAAGCTGGCAGCAGCGCCTCCACGGCCAGAGCCGGCAGCAGCGCCACCATGCACAGTCCCCGCTCCCTGTGTCCCTTTGTCGCTTCCTAGTTTTTCCTCTGAGCTTCCTAGCGCCTCCTCCGAGATTCCTAGTGGCCGTAGTACTTCCTCGTCACTTCCTAGTGCCTCCCCTGAGTTCCCTAGTGCTTCCAGTGTTTCCTTGTCGCCCCTTACTGGTCCTTACTGGTTTCCCCGACGCCTCCCTTTTGTGGTCCCGAGTCTCCTTCCCTTAGTGGTATTAGTGCTCCTCCCCGCCCCTTTGTGCTCCTCCCGAATCTCAGCCTCCTTGTGCCTTTCCCTCGAGACTCCTTGTCGCCGCCTCCAGATGGCCCTTAAAGCTCCTTGGCACCGTGGATGCCCACTGGATCTCCCCAGTGGTCCCCACCTTCGGAGCCGTGGACACCCGCCGGACATTCCCCATGGGTTCCGCCTCCTGCGTTTCCGCCCACCCTGTGGGTCGTTTTTCGTTGTTTATGGACTCTGGCCCCCTGTCTGTCGCCCCTCCACCCACCCTGGTTATGTGTTTTTTTGTTTAGGGTGTCTTGGAGCCGCCCTTTAAGGGGGGGGGGATACTGTCATGTTCCGTGTTTTTCTGTGTATTTATTTCAAGTTTCTGTGTCTGAGTCTCCGTGTTGTCCTGTCTCTCTTTGATTATTCCCCAGTGTGTCTTGTTCTCTGATTACCTCTTGTGTATTTAGTGTCACCTGCATCTCTGTGTCTTTGTTGGGTTCTTGTCCATTCGTGCAGCTTGTTGCTACCAGTGGTGAGCCCTAGCTTCCGCTCAACTGTGCTGTCAGGTTTTTTGGACTTTTGGAATTTATTTCAACATTTAAACATTATTTTTCATCTCATCTTGGTTCTACCGTGTTCTGCCTCACCACTTCACACCGCACTTCATGCCACAAGCCTTCTTTTCCACTGAATTCAGGGGGTTTACATGGCAGTTGTGCTGCAGCCATACATTACAACATTATCATGCTAATCTTAAGCATCCAGTAGTAACAGGATGATGCAATTACAGTAGAAGAGCATGTCACCATTCAACTCTGTGTCCCACCTATGTATCTGAACTAACATAGATGAAATGTTGTGTTCAACCAGGTTTATAGGCTTTACATATTGGACAAAGTACAAAACTTCTCCTTTGCTGCTCAAGCATGGGGATTTCTATGCTTGTCCTCTGTCTTTTAAGGGTTTTTTTAATTATATGTGCACATTTTAGAGAAAAGGGTAAGGGAAGTGAGTAAAATGGAAAACTCTGCATCAGAGCACCAGGCCAGTATGTCTGCCAGTCTTGCATTCTGCATGCTTGAGATAAGACCATGTTCTCTATATCTGTGTCAGGGTGTATGTATGCAAGCTGCAGAACTCAAACTGAAGAGTACAGTTGTGCAACTGTAAGGAAACTGGAAAGCATCCATGCTGCACATCTGTCAAGCTGAAAACATTGCAGTTCAATGTCAAAATTGAGTGAAACAGTGGCATCAGAAAACTGTTCCTGTTTTAGGGCCAATTAATTTTTACTTGGTTTGCGTTGTAATAACTCCAGCTTGGATTTGACTCACGTTGTTTTCTACATAAAATACTTGAACAGACTTGTTTAATGCACAGCTCCTGAATCATCCTTATGAATATAAGTTCAGCACAGATTAAAACAGTTCAAAGCACAATTTTGATTGTAAATATTTCATACAGAATATTTTAATTGATTTAGATTACATGAATTAGCTTGAGCAGGAAGAACCGCAAACAGGCAAAGGAAATGAGAAGACATGAGCATAAATGTGAGTTTCACTATGTGTACGCCAGAG
Organism: Gambusia affinis; assembly: GCF_019740435.1. NCBI lineage: Eukaryota > Metazoa > Chordata > Actinopteri > Cyprinodontiformes > Poeciliidae > Gambusia > Gambusia affinis. The sequence continues at coordinate 31,807,764 of NC_057871.1, read as the reverse complement.
GTTTTTTAATCTGCAGCTGGAACTCAACTTTCAAGTATAAACCCAGAGAAGTCTTCCAGGGAAATAACCTTTAATTTTAAAAGCATCTTTAAATAATCTTTTCCTTTTTCAGAAGCCAAAAAACATCAATCAAACATTTTTCAACAAGGCATTCATCACTCTCATAGTATATCTTCCCTTCCTTTACTTATACATTTTTTCTCTTTCTTCCTCTTATCTTTCCATTTATAGCTGGGTTAACAATGGATGTTATGCACTTACTTTAACTCCATAGCTGTTTTCTTTCTTCCTGTCTTGTTTTCTCAAAATGGAAACAGAACACTGCTCTCTGTACTTAATCCTGCTCATGGTTGATATCTTGTGGTGTGCATAGTGGGAGAGAGAGAGAGCACATGTGAGGCCTGGGCAGTTCCAATAATCCTAACAGACTGACAGCCACTGGCAGAGCAGACGAGATGGGAGGGTCTAGTTTGTTGGTTTAAGGAGAAAGCAGTGGCCAATCAGAGAAGAGAAAGAGGTAAAGTAGGAGGGGAGTAAATCTTATAAACTGAGAGCCCAAAACTCTGAAAGGCACATAGCTGTATTTGAGCCATTTTAGATAGAAAAATTAAGCAAGTTTCCACCAAAAAAAAACAAAAAACAAAAAATGCTTCAGATGTCAGAAATTTTAGAAAACTTTTTTTTTTCTAAAAATAAATTTGCGACGTTTTCAAATCAGAAATGGCCATGTTTTTTTCTAGAACATTTCTGATATTTTTTGGTCAGAAATTTGTTCCTTTTTTATATCTACAATGGTCTTTTAATACACTTTCATAGGCCCCATCATATAGGTAGATGGGGCCTGAACCTCCTGCAATACAAACATACATTCATGGAGCTTTATGCATCAGTAAGGTGACTGCATTTCCTATTTCTGTTAAGTTGTATTAACTGCTTCTCCAATAATCCACATGTTAAGGTTAATGTTAAGCCTTAACTTTCTGTAAGGCAGCTGAAACAACCGGAGGTGTCATTCTGGCGTCAGTCATTTCCAGTTTGTTTAGAAAAGGGTCAAGAAGTTTGATATTTTAGATCTAAGAAAAAAATAATTATTTGTTGTAGTTTTGAAGATTCTGTCTTACAGATAACAAAAATCCCAAATTCAGTGTCTCAGAAAATTAGAATACTACATCAATACAATAAAAAAGAACATTTTAAAACAGAAATCTCAAGCTTCTGAAAAGTACGTTGAGGACAACTCAGCTTAATTTAAAACCTGATTAACCTGATTCAACATATAAATAAAACCTGTCAACAGTACCAGAACATCCAACTTGTTTTGTAATGCGACTGATGAAAATCAACAAAACATACATGAAAAGCAAAAAGAAAGAACCGCTGAGTATAGGAACTAAGTCGCCTTGCCTGCAGGTGGATTTACATGTATTTGTAAACTTCTGGAAAACCAGCAGCCTTCAGATTCTTAATGGTACATGCAAGCCAGTTCTAACAGTCTCTGAAATAATAACCTTTTTCAACCTGCATAGCTTCACTGTTGAAAATGAGGGGCTAACATTCAGAAATGACATTGAAATAAATTCCAGTCCAACATCTTGTCTGAGGTGATGCCTCTCGAACCTGTTGGAGGAAAAATATCCCAACTTCAGAAGATGTGCTTTTATCTTAACAGTGCTTTTCGGTTCCTCCTATCAGTATAAAATTTCTCATATTGTTCAGATCTGCCATAACTGATTGATACCTGCTGGCCTCAGGTTTGCAACCAGTTCCTGACTATGAGAAACCAGCAACCTCCTACGGTACATCAGGTTCACTTTAATATATAGCTCATGTATATCTGCATATAAAATAAGTCAATAGAGTTTCAATTACAATTTGTATATCTTTGTGTCATGTGGTAGATGACACAAAGAGCCCAAAGTCTCTACTTTGAGACCAAAGTAGATCTTGGTCTCAAAACGTATGGGCACCTCCACTGTAGAGCCTGCCTGAAGGAATAATTTAATTATGTCATAAAAAAATAGATTCAAATGCTCTCTTGATGTTTGTTATGGTTTTGGAAGCTCAAGTAAAAAAAAAAAAACCCAACCACAGTATAAATAAAGATGAAGGAAACAATTAAGCTTTTTTATGGCAACCTCAGGAAACATAAGTGAGAGAACTGCTCACACAAACAGACTAAAGCTGCTACTTACTTGGGCTTATGATGAGCTGTCTGCACAGGAACTCTCCTCATTTGTCCTACTACTGAAGCCTTCTCCGTCATGTCAGGAAGAACAACAACAATCAGTTGGACTATTGAACCACTAACTAAGAAAGAGAAGATATGTTTCTACCTGCAGGGAGTGAAAGTGAAGATCTTCCTCTTTAGGTGAAAGGATGAGCTGCAGGATAAGGAGGGATTGAAGGAAGTATTATCTGTGACACATGGCCACACTAACTGATCCAGAGAAAAACGTGCCAAGTCACACACCGTTTGACCTCTCATGCTTGAGGGACTTTTACCAAGTAGCAAAAATACAGAAAGACCAGTACTGGTCTTGTGGACCACAGGCCCTACATAGGCAGCACTAACACACACTGTAGCAGACCCCCTCTCAGCCTCCCAAAGGAAGGATTGTGGCTTTACTGATGAACAATGAAGTTTATTGAAAGTAAACCATGAGTTTCACCGTAAGAGCTGTATGTACAAATTTTATCTTATAACCGTAACGTCCGAACTAAATATAATGTTCACTGACTATAACCTACTTGACTAAAATGAAACAAAGTCACAATTCCAAATGATCAATATTAGAAATAGCCTTATTTACAAAATAAATATGCCTTGTGCCTCTATCAAGAGGGCTATGGCAGCCAGTTTTAACATAAATTCGGTTTTGTCTGACTATCTGTAATTACATTACATTTCAAGAAATCTCAAATGACGTCACTGAATCTGTCATTTGATGGGACACATATCTGTAAATACAATTTAAGACATCTTCAATCTAATTATGACTATGGTAGTCAAAATTACATCGTTGGGATTGTGTTGATGCCCCTTTGTATTGTTTAAACAGTTGCCTGCAGAATTTTATATTTCCAGTACAAAATTGTCAGTAAATGTCAAAAGAGCTTGGCAATGTTGAATATACGGAGAACACAAAACTTCATGAACTATAAGACTGTTTCAGAAATCTGCAAAGAATTTCCTGTTTATTCCTTTCCTGCAAACTGAATGAAAAGCTAAAATTGCTATTGTCAAAGCATTTTCAATATGATAGTTGTGCATTTTCAAATATCTTTTTTGGTTTTTTCTGTTTTTTATTGTTTTATTAAACTTTCAAATTTCTTTGTAAGTCAGGGATGTTTTGACTACACATAATACATATTCAAGATATCAGTAATGTCATTCTGACTAGTAAGAATGTTAATTTATCGTAAATAGAAAAACTGTGCAATTCAAGATATCTCTAATTCCTTTGGAAATATCTGAAAATGAAATTTGACAATTTAAGATATCCCTAATTTTGTTTTATCTAGTCATTATTTGCTTTTAAGATATCTAATATTTAGTTTCCATATCTCTTATCCAAATATACATTTAAGATATCTTGAATTATGGAGAATTATGACTAGTCAAAACTAAAATCGAGATATTTTGAATTTACTTTATGACTAGTCATCATTTAATTGTAGATATCTGAAATGTGTATTTCTGATAGCCAGAAAATTATTGAAGATGAAAAAAAATCTTGAACTGAAGTCTCTATATAACTCAGTGGTAAATCTGATGTCATTTTGACTAGTCAGAATGTAATTAGAGATATCTCAAATAGGTATTTTCTCTAGTTAAAATATAATTAGAGATATCTACAAAAACGACTAGTCATAAAACAACTCGCGATATCTGGAATGTAAGACAGTAAAACGTAATCTATTTTATAATGGCTTGCCAGCGGGGGCCGCGAATAAGGGCCCTGGGGGTGGATGAGATCCGCTCGGAGTTCCTTAAGGCTCTGGATGTTGTGGGGTTGTGTTGGCTGCAATATCGCATGGACATCGGGGGCAGTTCCCTGGATTGGCAGACTGGGGTGGTGGTCCCCCTGTTCAAAAAGGGGGACTGGAGGGTGTGCTCCAATTACAGGGGGGGGGGGGGGGGGGGTCAGACTCTTAAGCCTCCCTGGCAAGGTCTATTCAGGGGTCCTGAAGAGGAGGGTCTGTCGGATGGTTGAACCTCGGATTCAGGAAGAGCAGTGTGGTTTTCGTCCTGGTCGTGGAACACTGGACCAGCTCTACACCCTCAGCAGGGTCCTGGAGGGTTTATGGGAGTTCGCCCAACCAGTCTACATGTGTTTTGTGGACTTGGAGAAGGCGTTTGACCGTGTCCCTCGGGAGCCCTGTGGGGGGTTCTCCGGGAGTATGGGGTACCGGGTCCTTTGATACGGGCTGTCAGGTCCCTGTATGACTGGTGTCGGAGTCTGGTCCACATTGCCAGCAGTAAGTCGGGCTCATTTCCGGTGAGGGTTGGACTCCGCCAGGGTTGCCCTTTGGCACCGATTCTATTCATTACTTTTATGGACAGAATTTCTAGGCGCAGCCAAAGTGTTGAGGGGATCCGTTTTGGTGGCCTTAGGATTGCATCTCTGCTTTTTGAGGATGATGTGGTCCTTTTGGCTTCATCGGGATGTGATCTGCAGCTCTCACTGGAGCAGTTCGCAGCTGCTGTTTGCTAGAAATTAAAACATTAATTTTTAAGCTTACTAAGGTATACAAACAGCAAATAAACATAAACATGATGGAACAGCATATATTTCTTAAGTTTAACTAACTCAAGTTATATCTATCCAATTAAATTTACCAATTTATCCAATATATTGCTTATCAATATATTATGATCATCTTACGGAAGAGGATTAGGGCCACCAAAAAAAAAAAAAAAAAAAGAATTCTGACTTTAAAGTCAGAATTTTTTTTTTTCTTTTGGTGGCCCTAATCCTCTTCCTTATCATCTCACTCAGTTCATTAAGTTCATCCAACACAATTTATTATGTTTTTTTTAAACTCAATTCATTGTGTGTTTAAAATGACAAATTTAAGTCAGTCTTACTCTAATCATTTAGTTTATTTCAAATAAGGAAGGAAACTAATAATTGATCTCTTTATTTTTTACTGGGGCTTTTGGCGCAGGCAGCTTTGATTTGAGAGTAGTTAGTCAGGTAAGTGAGTAATAAAAGAGAGGGAAGACATGGAACTAAGGCCATCAGGCCAGAATCAAACTTACAAACAGTTGCACCAAGGACTATGGTCTCATTATGCCCTGTACCACCGCAGCAGATCTGTCCCTAGTGAAGCTTGAGTCATGACATTGCACGTCAGATACAAATGTGGCATTGAACTTAATTATTTCAAATATACTTTTGAGAGTGCTCTCTAAAGAGTGTATTCTAAAAATATACTTTTTGGAGAATGCTCTAAATAGCTGAAAATTTGTTTCTTCCCCACTCCTGAAAAGCACAGTCTACATAGTTACTGTTTTTATGTTGTTGCATCGACTGTCAATAAAAAGTATTTCAGGTTAACAAACTTACCTAACACAGATGCCGCATAAAGAATTTACATAAAATAATGGAAGTAGTAGTCCTTGGTAATTTGCTGTAAAATGTATGTTTATTTTTTTTATTTATTTTCCCCCACCAGGGGGTCATTTGTGGGCTCTAGTGTCCCTTATATGACAGTAGGCTGAAAGAAGAGGGGGGAAGACATATGGCAAATGTCAGCAGGGTCCGGGAATCGAACCCGCGACGGCCGCGTCATCTCCAGGTGTGGGTTGCGCTATCCCCTACGCCACCACAGCACGCCCGAAATGTGTATATGTTTGACAGAATTCATTACATGACTTAAATATGGTGCATGCATGATCATTCACAACTCAAAAGTCACTGCAAATATGTTTTTTTTCCCCTGTGTTTTCAATTCCATACTCTTGCCTTTTCCCCCTCTCCTTTCTTTTTTCAAATTTATGACTTAAAAATCCTAGTTCAAACAAATCTGATAAGTTTCTCAAATAGTCAACACAGTGGATATGTCATGGTTGGAGTTACACGCTTGACCCACATGCAGAAACACAAAGAATCAGATAAATCAAGTTTATTTTCTTTTCAAAGAAACCTGATGAATATTTGGTTGGGTAAATGTTTTCTTGGAGAAACTGGATCGGGATCGTCTTAGTACTGGAGGCAAGGAAGAGGAGAGGTAAGTGTAATGTAGACTGGAATAAAACTGATCCTGGAACGAGCTTACTGGGTGAGGTGAGGTTCATCCGCCGGGGGGGAGACTCAGGTTGGGTCTGGAGTCTTGAAAGCTAACGGGAGGGTGGAGGAGTCCGGTCCGGGATCCGAAGGTCGGAGGATCTTCATAGGTTGCGGATGGGGAAGTCATTGGAGGGGCGGACAGGGGAGTTAGAGCGTCACGAGGAGGGAAATCCACGGGCCAGAACAGGGTTCTCACAAGCCGAATACTCTGCGTCACGAAAGTGCACCTGGAAGCATGGAAAAAGGATTCTCGGACAAAACTCAGAGAAATCACTCTGGGGGCTCTGGGTACCATTACTGGTATAACACTCTGGCGCCGGAGAACCCGCCGCCCGCTCCTCTTATGCTGGCGATGATTGTGCCAATTACGCACAATTACACGGTCCAACAGACCGCAACCTCATGGCTCCTCCTGGTGGAAAAAACAGCTCCCCACAAGACTAGACCTCCAACACCCAACAGGATAACTGAAAGTTTTACTTTCTTAAGCCCATAATGTAGAGTTCAAAATATAAAACATGTCAGAGCTCTTTGTGTTAAGGAAATCTAGTAGGTGGAATTAACTAAATGGGGCTGCTATCATGTTTTGTAGTGTGGAGTGGTTCGCAGCCGAGTGCAAAGAGGATCAGTGCCTCCAAATCTGAGGCCATGGTCTTGAGCCAGAAAAGGGCAGAGTGCCTTCTCCGGTTTGGGGAGGATGTCCTGCCCCAAGTGGAGGAGTTTAAGTTTGTTGGAATCTTGTTCACGAATGAGGGAAAAATGGGGCAGAAGATCAACAGGCGACTTGACCAGCGCCAGCAGTGAAGCGGAAGCTGTACCAGTCTGTCATGGTGAAGAAAGAGCCAAGTCAAAAAGTGAAACTCAATTTACCTGTTGTTACAACCCCGTCCCAACACAGCGAAGGATAAATTTAGGCACTCTGTGTAACACAAAAACTAAAATTACTAAGCTGTTAATGTCAGTAGCTTCAGGGTATTCAAAGCCAAAATAACAAACAAAACACCCCATTTTAACTATAAAATAAAGTATCACTTTCTAGAAGTGTGTGTGCAGATAAAAGACATACAGGAAAGACACAGAATCCATAACAGTAGTGTCAGAATTTGGCATCAACAACATGAAACCATGGATCCATCCTGCCTTGTTCAGGCTGCTGGTGGTGCAATGGTGTGGGGGATATTTTCCTGGCACACTTTGGGCCCATTAGAACCAATTGAGCATCATGACAAAACCTCAGCTTACCTGAGTATTGTTGCTGACCATACTTTAAGCCACAAAGGGTGAATCATCTCAGACTGTTATTTTGATAATGAGTTCACTGTACTCGAACGGCTTCCACAGTCATCAGATCTCAGTTCAATAGAGCACCTTTGGGACCTTGTGGAACTGGAAATTCACATCATGAATGTGCAGCCGACAGATCTGCAGTAACTGAGTGATGCTATCATGTTAGTATGGACCAGACTCTTAGGAATATTTCCAGTACCTATTCCACAAAGGATTAAGGTAGTTCTGAAGGCAAAAGGGACTCCAACCAGCAGTGATGGCATAATTACTTTGAAAAAGTAACTTTAATCGGACTACTGATTACTCATTGAAAAAGTAACTTAGTTAGATTACTGACTACTTGATTTGGAAAGTAACTAAGTTACACTAAAAGTAACTTTTTAGTTACTTTCAGCAGCTGCTAACAACAACGCTCCGCCTCCTGTGAAAATAACATTGAGCTTTGTACTTGTACTTAATTGTCAGCTATTCTATAATGGTAACATCAACAATGTGTCTCCCCTGATAAGGCTGAACTGAAAAGGAGATTGTAGAAAAAACAGTACAAAAAAATAAAAAACGTGAGTAATTTGTGTGGTCCACTGTTGTCTGGAAAACTCTAAGAAGGATTTTAAAGCCCCCCCTCCCCCCAGCCTCCAGGTTCTGCGTTACGGCCCTGCGTTTGGTGTCACAGCGCAGCGCTCCTCCTGCAGCTCCACAGCTCAGATGGCTGCACAGATTTGTGACACTTACCATAATATTAATAATTATAAGTGCTAACTTGCCATTATAACTATTGCCAACTACGGACACGTTCATTCGTGGCTGTTTTCACGTTTATTGCACTGTTCACATTGGTCTCGATGTTTGCAGTTTTCTGGAGCGCAACGCGAAGCTGATGTCATTCAGACGTCATTAACTTGACATTAACAAAGACACAGCGGGACGGATCATCCGGGAAATGATGGACAGAGAGAGACTGACTAAAACTACCTTAATGACGGACAAATTCTGGGATTTATTATGAGTCTCTGCTTATTCCAAAGCCCAAATGAGCAACTTCACGTTCAAAAACGAGCCCAAAAAGGCGCAAACCGCCACTCATTAAATTTGCAAGCGACTTAAAAAAAAAAAAAAAAAAAAAAAAAGAAGCCCAAAGCCGCTTGTAATAATTGGACTTGGCGACAGAAACTCAAAATAGTTCCAGTTTTTCCACCAACAAAATGCGCATCTCCCTCCATTGTTTACATTTCTGTCGCATAGAGACGTTGGTCACTCGACAAGACGCGTAGAGGAAATACGATTAAATTACAAAAGAAGATAGCAACGCAGAAACGCAAAAATGATTTTGATAAGTAACTGTAGTCTGACTACTGGATTTGAAATAGCAACACGTTAGATTACTCGTTACTGAAAAAAGTGATCCGACGTCAGTAACGCGTTACAAATTAACGCGTTACTGACATCACTGCCAACCAGGTACTATCAAGGTGTACCTAGTAAAGAGGCCGTGAGTGTACTCCTGCTTTTACAAAAAAGTTAAAAATTAAGTAAAATTAAAATGAAAAAACAGTCTGTCATATTTCAACTGGAAAATGTAGTTTAGGCTTTGTCATTGTACTCAAATCTTGTATTCCATTAGGGTTTTATAGAACACTGAGTATTTCATACCCTGAGTATTACCTAAACCTCAGGGTATGAAAAACAAGTGATTGGAAGAATAGAAAAATACACTGTGATGAAAATAAAATAAAAACTTATGACAGGTAGATGAAGAAGAAAATGTATACCTTCTGAAATTAAATTTAAAAAAAGTTTCATTAAAAGACCACACAACCCTTCAAACTGCAGAAACCCTTCCTGTCACTGGTGTGTGTGTGTGGATATATTAGATGTGCAGAAAAGAGAACAATTAATCCCTCCACCTTTTTCTATTGCACAAAAAGGCTTTCTTGTTGCGTTTACGTTTGTCCTGTTGTCTGTTTCCACGTGTTCCAGTTCTTTCCATAGCCCCGCCCATCATATTCTCAACGCCGTTTCTGATTGGTCGAGCCACCCATCAATTAGTTTCAGGAGACCGGCTCCTCCTACCTCTCCTTTCCTCCTGACGGTTTGCTCCTGACTCTACAAGGTCCGTCCCAACACGGAAATGTGGAAAAGTGCCGCTTTTATGAATGTAAAGCGACACTTTAATTGTCACCACCAGATGTTAGACGTTCGCTACGCGGCAGACGGACACTGGAAATGAATATAGAGTTCGACCTCTGTCGCTAGTTTAGCAGCTTTAATTGAGTCCTCTTGTTTATTTGTGTCAGCCACCATGAAGTCGAGGGCTTTAGGGGCCAGGGGGGATCTGGAACTCATTCTGCTGTCTCTTCTCCTGCTGTCCTGGGAGAACAAACTTCTTCAGGTAAACTTTACAGCTTTAAACTGTATGTTTCTGTTGCTCTCAGTACGGTTCGTGTTCTGTCATTTAGAGGAGACTGGCGCAACTGGATTCTGCGGCTATTTCAGGGTCCAGTAAGGCTCCAGTTAGTAGCTGGTTGGCCAGGGGGGGGGGAAAACTCTATTAAGACGGTAATAAAGAGTGTGTACGTCCGTTTTTAGGGCTGTTTGCGCTCATGAGTGTCCTAATGCACGGTTTGGTTCTGAGTTTGCCGGGTTCTGTTCACCTGGACACTGGCGCAGTTAAAAGGCTGCCCTCACTGGGTCAACATGGGAGCGGTATACACACGCACCGTCGCACACACACGGATACAGCGCTTGTCACCTGACAGGACATCATTTGTCCTCTTGTCGCATCTCAACAAAGTTTAATATAATTTACATAAAATCTAATGTTATTGTTGACATAAATCTAGCCTAAACCAAGCCCTTTCTTAAATATTTACAGTTTTTTTGTTACTGTATTTAGTGATTTGTTTTTTTATTTTATTGCTATTCAATAAAATATTAGAAAAATACACATAGACATACAAAACAGCCTTGATATGCTGTATTACTTGAGGCATATGCAAAAGAAACTAATTTTGGGTGGTTATATACTATTTTATCAAATAATGATATAGAAAAAAATCCAGACAAATTGCTTCTTGGTGACAGTATATCTAAAGTAAGTTTTATTAAATTTTACAATAGAAAAAATTCTGCTAGTTCCTTTAAATGGGAGTTGATCTTTGGTTTTTCAGACTTTCTGAATGCCTTTCAGTGTTTTTTTTTGGCCACGTCTAAGCTCTTTTTCTTTCATTCTTGTGCCTGCCAAAACATTGCAATTTTATGTTTATATTTAAATATTCAGAGAGATGGATAAGAAGACCTTAAGTGATGAAGGGGCTTTCCCATACTGTAAAAATAGTATGGCAAATGAAATTTGTCCTCGGTAAAATTGCATCATGAGACACACGTAAGACAACTCTCACCACTGTGTGTTTTGTTAGTGGTGGGTGTAAGGAGAATCAGCATATGCTGCTAAATAAGGAACACAATGCAGTTATTACAGCCCTTCTTATTCACACTCACCCATCAAGTACTCAAAGTTTGGTGAACTCTTTGGATATGACATCCTTCCCTGACAACTGATAAAGCTTTTCTTTCCTTCTCAATCCTTCAGGTTGGAGGAGTCAAATCAGTCACACTCCCAGAGTCCCTCTTGTTTGTCTCCACTCTGGACGGCAGTCTGCATGCTATCTCCAAGCAGACAGGACACATCAAGTGGACTTTAAGAGAAGGTTTACATACATGTATTAGTGGAATTCATTCTGTCTCTCATTGTTAATGTGGGATTTTTTTATAAAAATATTTTTTAAATATGTTTCAGATCCTGTTGTTCAAGTGCCTAACTACTTTGAGGAGTAAGTAACACTTTTGGACATACACATTTAGCTGGATTCTTTTCTACTGGAGATTTATGTGCATTAATATACAGTTTGCTGAGCCGACTCCCTTCTGTTTGCATTTTATGTTTACTTGTTAGAATTCAGGTTTGAATGTAGTTGCATGGTGATCACATATGTATCTAAGGTTCTACTTATTTTTGCCATTAACATGTCTTGGATTATCCTGTCCCAAGTAGATACACTTGGATGTAACGTAGTCCCAGTATAAATCCAACAAAATCCACTTCAACCAATTGCCTTCATCATTTACTAGTTGCCTTCATGACAAGTAAATATAATAATTTATTCTCAGGACACATATAGCTGTTCTTCAAAGGCCTCTGATACTTGTTAGAGAACATTATAGAACAAATGGTGTGATAAAGGCCAGAGAACACAGCAGATGGGTCAAGGAGAAAACAATATCCTTAGCGTTGAACATCTCAACAAGCTCCTTTTGATCCATCATCTGAAAATGTAAACAACATGGCAAAACTGCAACTTGGAGTAGAAGAGCGTTAACCAGGGAAACAGCCAGGAGTGCTGTGGTATCACTGGGGGTGTTGCTGAGATCCACCCCCAGATCCATCAAGGTGGAAGAATCTGTAAAACTGTCACACAACTGGTCTTGAGAAGCCCATACCCCAGGAAATGATGTATGATATGGAAGAAGAGGCTAAAATGAACCAGCTTTTCTTTCATCGAAAACACCAGTGGATGGCAACATTTAACATTCTACGGCCCTGCAGTTAAACAGAGTGTAGGCCAGCAGCACCATGCTTTTCTTCAGCAAGACAGAGGGAACTCGTCACCCCTGCAGGTCACTCCTGGAACAAAACTTGTTGGGGGATTAAGAAATCTTGCGGCTGGGCAAATATTTACCTCCTTGCAGGACAAACATCCAGCTAGAGCTGCAATGAAATGGTTTCATGTTAAAGTATTTTCATGTATTAGAATGGGCTGATCGAAGTTCAGAATTAAAGCCAATGGAGAGTCTGGGACCAGGCTTGAAAATGAACTTGAGCTTGAGATGTTTTTCAAAGAACATTGGCAACAATTTCCATCTGTGGAAGGGCAAAGTCAGTTGAGCCATACATTAAAGGCACGACTTTGTTGATTTATCACATTATCAACGGATGTGATAATGTGATAAATATAAAGGTTAGTGGTTGTGACAAAATGGGAAAACTTTAAAAAGGTTTGAATGCTTTTGCATTGCACTGTTTGATTTTGTGCCATTGACAAGCTTTGCCAAACTATTCCTTACATTATGTTTGACTGATCTTCTGTTTAAGTGCCATATTTGTATGGAACTTTTTGGTGCTTTGTAATTGACTATCATTCACTGTAATAATTAACAAAGCAATAATGTTAGAAATTATAAAGATTTTTGACAGGTTTAACTGTTTTGTTTCTGTTTCTAAAATGTAGGCCTGGTTTTCTCCCAGATCCTAATGATGGCAGTTTGTACATCCTTGGTGGAAAACATAAGGAGGGCTTGATGGTAAAATTGTTTATATTGTGTCACATTTTCTTTTGTTAGTTTTTTTTTTTTTGACAACACAAGCAGGATGGTTTTCTGTTTCCACAGAAACTGCCTTTTACCATCCCAGAGCTGGTTCAATCTGCCCCCTGCAGAAGCTCTGATGGCATGCTCTACACAGGTCTGATCTTAAACTTGTCCTATCAATTTCTTATCTTTCTTTGATTGTAAATTGTCCTAAAATAAGACAAATACTTTGCAAAAGTTTATGGTCATTGCTCATATCATTTTATATTTCTCCCATGGAGACTGATCATGTTTGATCATGTTAGGTGATCTTGATGACCACAGTTCTTTAAACTTTCTTAAGTTTTTAATAGTTTTGTCTGGACTTTGGCTGCTTTTTTGCTCACTTTCTGCTTGGGCAACAAGTAACGATTATGTTATTAATCGATTATTCTATTGACTATTGTTTAATCGGATAAAATATTGGCATATTTTACAGATTTTTCATTCAACCTCTTTAGCCTATTTTCTGGAATTTTAGAATATATATACCTTTTTAAAAATAATAGAATAGAATAGAAGTACTTTATTCATCCCAGCAGGGAAATTACTTTGCAGTTGCAACATAAAGACAGGACACAGTAACAAGTAGTTGTAGATAAAATAAAATAAAATATAAAATGCTATAAATTGTAAAATTATAAAGTGCTGTAAAATATAAAAATAAGAAAATAAACATATTATTGTGTAAATGTAATAACAGCATTCCTTTATTAAATTTGGACCAGGTAGAGCTAAAATTGCCTCTTGATGAGTGAGTGACACAGAGAGAGGGTGTGTGTGCTACATTGAGAGAAAAGACATAGCTCACTTGTTTGCTGTTTGTATATAACCTTCCTTTTGTGTGTGTGTACACAGGGAAAAAACATGACGTGTGGTTCGTAGTGGATCCTGAAACGGGTGAAAAGCAAACAAGTTTAACCACCTCCTCCTCTGAGTCCATCTGTCCCAACACTCCATTGCTCTACATTGGACGCACTGGTCTGTCACACACACACACACTGCACCTCAGAAGTCCGGCTCAAGTGAGCCTGACTCAATTAGTCTGGAGTTAATGAGTGTTTCCCTTTGTTTCCAGAGTACATGGTTACCATGTTTGATACTAAGATACAAGAGCTTCGATGGAATGCTACGTACAACGATTACTCTGCTCATCCTTATGATGAGAAGCAAAACTACAGTACGTCTCTGCGCACAGATTCACAAAGTTAAACAAGTAGTTTGTTCAACAACGACCTCAAAGACTTAAGCAGTGTCTTAATAAACATTTATCTGCAAAAAGTATTTATATCTGTTGAACTTTTTTAAGCTTTATCAAATTACAACCATGAAATTCAGTGTATTTTTTATGTTTTAGACCATCACAAAGGATATATTTAAACAATAAGTTTCTTGGTGCTGTTGTATAAAGACCCGGTCTTTATACAAATTCCTGACTTTGTTGACTTCACAAGATATTTGCTTGCAGTTGTTTTTTTTTAAGGCATCATAATTAAGAGGGCAGTACACAATGTTATACTGCCAGTACTAGAACTAACTTTAACTAATCTTCCTCCAGAAATGGCTCACCTGGTGTCTAGTGGTGATGGTCTGGTGGTGACTGTTGACCGGGAATCAGGTAGGAGGATCTGTGTGGATTATACATTTCCTGACTCTTATCTCAGCCGTCTAGCAGGGATTTGAAGTGTTTATCTTGCTTTTGAGGTGATGTACTGTGGACTCAAAACTATGGTTCACCTGTTGTGGGGGTATACCTCTATTATGAAGAGTCACTGAGACATGCCCCTCACCTCTCGCTTGCCATGGAGACGCTGCGCTTTCTCACCTTCTCCTCTGCTAGAGACCAGGCAGAAGCTCACTCTACGTTAAAATGGAGCTACCAGTTTGTGACGGAGCAAGCCAGAGCACAAACCCAACTAATGTAAGAACATTTCCACTATTCCCATTAAAATGAAAATTGTGTTTTGTAGGAGCAAGTCTCCATGTAGATATGTGCAAATAGTTGGATCTGCAGGAAAACTTTGTTGTAGGGCTGAACATTAATGGCATAAAACTCAACTTCATGTTTGTTATGAAATCTATAAAGAAAGACCTCAAAGCTATCACTCTATACTAAAATATGCCAGGTAAAAGTTCTTTGTGGAAATCATAAACAAAAACATTAACAAAGCTCAAGCTTTATTTGCAACAGCTGGCAGGCTCACAAACCCTCCTGTGATTGTACCACCTGAACTCCAATCAAACACAGCCTGCAATAAATTTTCTAACTTCTATGAAGAGAACATTTTTAAAAATTAGTGGATTAATCTGCACATAAATCTAAATCTAGTACCAATGCTATGTACAAACATAACAAAACATAAATAATGACTCAATCTCAACTACTTAACTATAAAAATTTAGGATAAATTATAAATAAATAAAACTCCTCTTGAATATGTCTTGATAAAATGCCCACAACTTAAGAAAGTTCTGTCTGTCATTCCATCTGATCTGCTTCAAACAGTAAACTCATCCTTCTCTCAGGTTTCCCCCAGGGTTTAAAAATAGCAGTTATCAAGCCACTGATAAAAAAGAACAATCTCAGGGCGTGCTGTGGTGGCGCAGGGGGTTAGCAAGCCCCACGCTTGGGCCTTAATCCTCGACACGGACGTCGCAGGTTTGACTCCCGGTCTTGACGACCCGTGCCGCATGTCTTCTCCCCTCTCCTCGCCCTCTTTCCTGCCTGCCTATTGTTGCAAAAATACGAGCCACTAGCGCTGCAAAAACTCTTCTGAGAAAAAAAAGGAAAAAAAAAAAAAAGAACAATCTGGATAAATCACTACTGCAAAATTACCGGCTAATCTTCAACCTTCCATTCATTAGCAAGATTCTTGGAAAAAATTGTTTTAATAGTTAAAAAGTTTCTTAACAATTACCAGTTACTTTGGCGTCTTTCAGTCTGGTTTCTGTGCTCACCACAGCATTGAGACTGGCCTATTCAAAGTGGTCAATGACATCAGGGTTTCCCACAGTGTATTATAAGCCTGGCAGCCACCATGATTTAGTGTTGCTTGTTTTTGTTTTTAGAAAAATAATAATAATAACTTTTTCTTTTAAAGCTGATTGCAAGTGTCTCTGTTGTTCTGAGCATTTCACTGGTGGAGCAGATTTATTCTTAAAAAACTTATAGTTTATTTGTAGGTTTATAGTTCATGCATTTAAAGCCGGGAGCTGGACCAATCACACAACTGGCACATCGGTGCATTGCCTCGACCGCTCCCTCTTCTTTATATCTAAGTTTACCTCGCCGTGCGCCTCCTTTCACTCAAACTGGACACAGGCTGACCTGTAAGGACATTTACTTCAACCCCCTGTGAGGAATTATGTTTCTTTGGAGAACTGTACGTCAAGGTAAGAGCTTAAACCCACTGCATTTGCTCTGGTTGCGCAGCTCTTTGTAAACCACAGGAATAACGTATAGTGGCGCTTTCAGACGTGCGCATTGAGGGAGCGGTAAGAATGATTTATCTTTGTGAACAAAGAATTATGTGTGGAATTTACATCTCAACACACTGTCCAGCGCCTGGCTCTGTTTGCCCTGTAAACTTTATGATCCCGGTTGGCCAGTGCGTTAGTGGTTTACGAACTATCGCTAACCTCATCATGCAGGTTAATCCCGGTGAGGAGCTTTCGTGCTCGCTTAGTGGTCATGCATCACACTAGTTTTATATTATTTTATTATTTTTAGTATTATTTTTCCGGTTACACAATGCTTCAAACCATACCAAATGCTTTTTCCACTTAGTCAGCCAGAATTAAGGTGCGCAGCCGTGCAGAGATTTGTGCACAGCCATGCCGGAGCAGAGTTGAGTTTTAAAACTCAACAGACACAAAATGGAAGAGCTAAAGCCACATTAGCAGCATTAAATTAAATTTTCCGTTAGTTGCACATCTCTGTGTGGAGTGAAGTGGGTTTAACTTATCCACAGTCAAAGGCTGCATGAGGCCTTTAACAGAATTTGACTTGCTGCTAAAAGCATCAGCACCTCTAACAGCTTCTGTGTTAGATTTAGTGAAATCTGGGAGATGGGGAGTAGTTCAATTGGTTAACCTAAAAAGCAATAAGTTATAATTGCAGTTAACTAATTTGTATTTTTGAACAAACAGAGCTCAAACCCAAAGATTAAACTCAGAGTATCAGATTGTAGCTGTGGTAACAAAACAATCTAACTATGAATATTGATCTTTGAACTTTTACAAAGTAAACTTGCCAGCTTTTTAAAATCTAACGTTTAAATGTTAAATGATTTAGAATTTGAATTTTTGTATGATGAAACCATGAAATCAAATTCAGCAGCATTGATATTTTCAATAATGTTCTCAAATGTTACATTGATGTATTTGTGATCTGTGTAGAAATATTGTCATTTATGGCCCCTACCTAAAGCCCTGAGCACCTTACGGAGCCGCTGACTTAATTTGGATTAAACAGAATTGAAAATAATTGATATTCATTTTAATTGTATTTTTTGATTCGATGTGTTTAAGACTAGTTGTGGGTTTACACTGATTACACTGACCTGAACCATTAGACCAACATAAAGACCGGAAGATAGAGCCCATCAACCCAGTTCTAAAGTCCTTCACTGGCTCCCTGTAGCTCAGAGAACAGACTTTGAAAAACTGTTGTTAGTTTATAAATGACTGAACAGCTCAGCACCACAATACATTAAAGCTCTGCTGTTGTTGGATCCATCTTCCAGACCTCTCAGGTCTTCTTCTTCTGGTTCTGCTCTGCAGCCCCAGAACCAGCACCAAACATAGAGAAGCAGCGATCAGCTTCTATGCACCACAAATTTGGAACAGACTTTCAGAAAACTGCCAAACAGCCAAAACACAGAGTGCCTTTAAATCAAAACTAAAAACCCACCTGCTTAGAGTTGCTCTTGCAACATTAGCAATGAAACATTAATAAACATCCTGATATGTAACGAAGGCACCTGACAATTGTTGATTGTATGTTTTATAGCTTTGTATTTTTGTGTTGAGTTGTTGCTGAAAACAGCTATAGAGTAAACTTGATTGATTGATTGATTAAAGGCTAAGCTATTTTATGCTGATGTCCTTTTATCATTAATCATTAACAGGGACTATTATAAGCTCCTTTATGAATATGAAGTCGCATCCTGTTGTCAAAAGGGTTGTGTTATTTTATAACATTAACCTGCTTTAAATCTTTGCAGAATTACAGCATATTCCCAGGCTGTTTGCTGTTTTCCTTGTTTTTCAAGATACTAGTTGCTCTGAACAATGATTGAGTGCAAATGTGCCAATCTTCTGGTTTTAATTTGTAAGCCATTATGAAAACCATGGATCTTAAATCACTACATGTCACAATTATATGAACTCCCAAAGAAATATAATTAGGCTTGTGGTCATAGGGTTTTACAGGCATTTTGTGTCTGGTCTGATTTTCAACCTACTGTTTGAGGAAAAGTAAAAAAGGCGCAGAAATACCTGATGCAGTTTAGGCACTCCGCTGGAATTGAATTGAGGACAAGTGAAAATGTTTTTCTCTTTTCCCCAGACCCACTCTCTATGTTGGAAAACTTGACTCCCACCTTTATGCTTCAGCTTCACTCGTCCATCGTGGAGTATCATTAGTGGTGAGTGCAGGATTTTCTGCTAACAAAAGTCCCTGCTAACACTATATTACAATTAAACAGCAGATCAGATCAGGTACGAGACGGTGAGCAACTGATAAGGCTAGAGATAGGGTAATTGTTTTATGCTTTCTGTTACCATGGCAGCCTCGGGGACTGACGCTGGCTCGGATCGAGGGTCCAATGACTGCGGAGGTGACGGTCAATCAGAGAGGGGAATGCGAGATCACTCCTTCCACTAATGTCCAATATCCACCAGGGAGCACAAACAGCCAGAAGAACCACTGGCTGGTGATAGGTAAAGGCAGCTTATCAATCTTTACATTAGGCTTACTATGTTGATGAAAGTGAATTATTTTGTATTTAAAACCTTTTTAATGCCTGGAGAACTACAGTTTAAGCCTGAATCTTTAGATTAAAAATAGCAGATCACTCAAGACTTTTGCACACTACAGTATGATCTTTAACACTACAGGCCACCACGAGGTCCCTCCATTAGCCCACACCACCATGCTGAGGGACTTTCCTGCCAAACTGCAGCATTCTGGTGAGCCAGTTATCCCACCTCAAACCTCTGGCTCTCCCTTCTCCTCTGCTTCCTTCTACCACCAGCGCTATGTAAGTCCACACACAGTACAGCTACACCTATTGAGACCACCTATTTACACACACTAAATAAAAATACACAAACACATTTTTTCCTCACTGTCGGAAGTTAAAACAGACCAAACTTTTTTTGTTTTAATATTTTTTCCCCCGGCTCTACTTCAGCAGCCCGGCTCAGCTCTTCTTCAGAGTGAACGTGTTTCCACCGGCGGGCTCAGCTCTGTACCAGGGTCATGCCTCCTGGCGGTGGGGGTATTGTTTGCCTCAATTCTTCTCCATGGAGCTCTGCCATCTCAGGGCTGGTAGCTGCTTCTTCCTGAAGTAGATCCAGCTCATCTAACATGTTTTATTATTGCTATTCTGACAGTTCTTCTCATTGTTCACCATTGTGAATGCTATGTTCCTCTTCTTCTGTTCCATAGGAAAAATAATCAGATGTTATAACTTATAGTAGATAAATGACACAGAGTTACTAATGTGAAAGTAACATACACAGAAGGAATTATTTAAAACAGACATTTTACTTTAAACACTTTTTTTTTACCATCCAGACGTATACAATTATAAAAAACTGGAATAGTTGTGTAAATTATAGGCAAAACATAATTATTTGCAAGTTTTCGATCTATGCAGACATACAGCCATAGATAAAATACCACTTGTTTTCTTCCGGTTTTTTGTTAATTTTTTGTCCTGTTCATAACCATTTAATTAGAGAACTGATATCTAGCCGTTATACAATAATAGAATATCATCTTAACATGTTTTATTATCTCACAACAGGGGAAACTGGTGCAACAGCACAATGAGAAACAATTGAAGCATGCAGATTCATGCAAAGTTGAAATATTGAAAAACAAATGAATGCTACAGTATTGACAGTTATAAACAGCGCACTCCGATCCCAAGAAATGTGCAACTGTGTATCTTCAGAAAATGCTCATGTTGTGTTTGAGCAATAAAAATACAGCAGACTTTGTGTTTCAAATGTCTTCCATGACTGTATGTATACAACCTTAAATACACACTGCCTGGCCAAAATAAAAGTAGCCACCTGGATTTAACTAAGCAAATAGGTACAAGCCTCCTATTGGATAAGTACTGCATAGGCGATTATCTTTCAGCTGGCAACAAGTTATTTAACCCCAGCTGATGCAATGAGTAACTCCTCATTTCTTAAATAACCATGGCAAAAGACACATCCTGTGGTCGTGGAAAAGACGTTAATCTGTTTAAGAAGGGTCAAATCATTGGCATGCATCAAGCAGAGAAAACATCTAAAGAGATTGCAGAAACTACTGGAATTGGGTTAAGAACTGTCCAACGCATCATTAAAAACTGGAAGGATGGTGGGGAACCATCGTCTTCCAGGAAGAAATGTGGTCGGAAAAAAATCCTGAATGATCGTGATTGGCGATTACTTAAACGTTTGGTCAAATCAAATCGAAGAAAAACAACAGCAGAACTCAGGAGTATGTTTAATTGTGAACACAAAAGCATTTCCACACGCACAATTCGAAGGGAATTTGCAGGAAAACTTAGTGAGAACATCTTTTAGAGATTAAAAGATTTAACCCAAGTCAGACAGTTTGACTGACTTGGTCAATACCTTTGGTTACTGACCAAAAGTATGCAAACTTTTGAATTTGAGAAAAGCTACAAAGAAATTTCTAAAAAAAAAAACAGTAATAATTTTGGTAATTCTAACTAAGCTAAAACAAGAAAGGTTTGGTCAGATTTAACTTCAGACAGTGAGGAAAAAAATATTTTGGTGTCTTTTATTCGGTGTATGTAAAAATCTGGTTTTATCTGCATATGTACTTTGGAGAAGTCCTAGTACTTTAAAAAAAGATTCAAATCTATCCTCATCATATATCTGTTGTCTTTGTGTTTTAGTTTCAAGCTGTCTCTGACAGCCACAGTGACCATAATACCAAGAAGGAAAGGGTCAGTGAGGAGACCACTGGGCAGACCCAGAGACCTGCCACTGTGTTGCCCATCTACCTGACCCAGGACCGTCTGACACTGGTAGTTCTGACCATTCTGGTTGGAGGATGGCTCTCCTTTGTGATCACATTTCCTCTTGTGAGTTCATCTGTGAAGGTCTGCATTTGTTCACAAGTCTTGAAAGATGCATGTTTGTTGGTTATATGCTACTCTGGTGAAAAATGAATGCCAAAGAGAACAGATTGCTGTGTTTTTCTATATTTGACGAAATATTCTGCTTGCTTTTGTTTATCTAGGGTTTTTAATCTAACCCAACCTGACTGACTGAGTCCTGCTTTAAGAGGATCATTTAATTCCACTCAGAAGTTTTAGTACACTCGTTATCTATTCAGCAATTGTATTTGGGCTTTCATCAATCAATCAAGTTTATTTTTATAGCACTTTTCAGCAATAAGGCAGTTCAGAGTGCTTTACATCAGTAATAATAAAATAAAATACAAAGTTATAGAACACACAGTCAACAATTGTAAAGTGCTATTGTTACACATCAGAACGTTGATTAATGTTTAATTTATAATGATTCAAAAACAACTGGTTGGGTTTTAGTCTAGATTTAAAGGCACTCAGTGTTTTGCCTGTTTTTGCTTTTATTTAGCATCTTGGTTACTAAGATTCATTGCAGGTATGAACATGAACGTCTGTGCATATTCTGCAAGAACAGACATGGTTTTTTCTCTATTTTTTTTTTTTTACCCCAAAAGACAAGAACAGTGTTTTCTTTGGTCAGGAGATTTGATATTTCACAAGAAACTCAGATGTAGAACTGCTGGACAGGAGTCATTGAAACACTGAAAAGTACAATCAAATCCATTTTTTTCTTATAATTCTGGGGGAGAGATTTTTATTTTTACTCTTACTTAATATGTAGATATTTAAACACAAGAAAAGACCCTCCAACTAGCTCAATATATTATTTCCAAGGAGAGCCTGAATGCATGGCATATAAAACATAAAAGCCAGTCCAACACTGCATCCATGGCGTGCTTTGGAATAGCAAGTGCATTTTCTTCTCCTCTAGTGCTGAAGGTTTTGATCACATCTTTTGCCAAGTTCCTCATACCCACAATGGATGAGCATAAACAGGATTACAACATGCAATCTTCTCAACACCAGCAAAGCTTCTTTCCATTGTTCATTGTAAACACCTAATCCTATGGCACTAAATGGTGAGCCGAAAAACAAACAAACCTCAAACGAGGTACAGCCCAGCATGTGTCTCCAAGCCCTCTGGTTTATGTGCGTCATTACCTGGTTTCCTGTACATTTCATCAGCGATTAGCCATGAAACTTAACACAAACAGTGTTAAGTTTCAACTCTTTGAACATTTCAGAATCATTCTCTGCAGCTATAATATATAAATTGCTGTACAGAGGTACATATTGGTGTCTGGGTTTGAATTCTGCTCTGATGGGAATGGTTTCCATGGCTGTTCCTACAGCGTAAAGCCCAGCAGCTGAAAGCTCAAAGGCAGCTGGAGGAGGTCTTACAGTCTCGCCTTCAGGAAATGCAGACCAGCATGCAGACAAATCTTCAACCAGTCACTTTGGTTTCTGCAGACAGGAGTATGTCCACTGAACCAACCATCACAAATGGTAAGGCACTTTCAAAGTTTTCTGTGCTAGTCTTTACTAGTGAGGTTTTGTTTCTTTTATTTTAAAAATAAGAACCAGCTCAGTTCTGTAACAAAATGAGTGAACAGTATTTTGGAGCAATTTTTGTTTTCCTAAATTAACCTTATTTTGATATTTTTGATCTTTTCTGTTAGATTTTCCGACTGCATCAAATGATAATTCGTCTAATATTCAG
Organism: Gambusia affinis; assembly: GCF_019740435.1. Lineage (NCBI taxonomy): Eukaryota > Metazoa > Chordata > Actinopteri > Cyprinodontiformes > Poeciliidae > Gambusia > Gambusia affinis. The sequence goes on along the minus strand of NC_057871.1, from coordinate 31,784,716 downwards.
CATCACAGCAGAAGAACATCAGAGTCAGATAAAAATGACTCTGTTGATCAAAAACCTTCAACTGGTAAGGCATGAAACAGTCTTATTGTTTTCTTCATTATAACATACATAAATAAAACCTGTTTTAAGAGGACTGAATGCTTTAATGAGTGATAAATTATTGTTATTCATTTTTTCTTCTGGACCTCTTTCAGCAAAAATTGATAATGAAGTGCTGGTAGGAAAAATCTCCTTTACACCAACTGATGTACTCGGACATGGAACTGCTGGGACCTTTGTCTTCAGGTAAAATACATCAAGAATCCTTTCTGGTTATTGAACAAATCATTGAACTTTAAGTGCTTACTATTACTAGAGAATATAGGACGACTTGTAAATATATTCATATCTCTTGATCTTCTCACATTTGTCAGATTAGAGCTATAATCTTCAATATATTTAAGTGGGATTTTATGTGATAGACCAGCACAAAGTAGAGCCTTGTGAAATCTGAAAAGTATAGCATGCATTTGTATTCAACCCCTTTTTACTGTGACACCCTGAAACAAAGTCCACTGCAACCAACTGCCTTGTGCAGTTACATAATTAATAAATATGATAATTTAGTCTCGGTACACACTTACCCTAACCCTATCCCTAACCCTACCCTAACACACTTATTTGAAGGTCATAAAGGTTTGTTAGAAAACATTACAAACATTAGAGAACATTACGCTCAAAGAGCGTCGTGAAGACGTTCTTTGAGAGTCTTCACGAGGCTTTTTGAGAGCTTCGTGAAGACCAGTTAACAAATCAGACAAGTCAGGGAGGAAATGGGTGGAAAAGAGGACATAAAGTGTCACTGACGCATTGAGGACTGACCCATCCATACCTGGGTCTCCCAGCAGAAAAATCACCAGAAACAGAATGATTAGAATGGGTAGAGCTGGTTCAAAGAAAAATCCCATTGAGGATCTGTGGCAAAGCTTGGAATATACGGTAATATTCAGTCTTTGAAGTTTGTAATGTGATTCAATGTTGAGTCACATTACAAATGGGGAATGAATACTTTTCCAAGACACTATATAACGTTAGGATCAAATAACATAAAATGATAAATCTGAATCTTTATTCATATTATGTGTTAATTTACTCCACATTGTTTCAGATAAATATTGTCTTGAACTTTAGGGGCAGGTTCGACGGACGTCACATTGCTGTGAAGAGAATCCTGCCTGAGTGTTTTGAGGTAGCCGAACGAGAAGTGGAGCTTCTCCGAGAATCAGACACACACCCCAACGTTATCCGATACTTCTGCACAGAGAGAGACCGCCTCTTCACCTACATTGCCATCGAGCTATGTGCTGTGACTCTGCAGCAGGTCAGCACTGCCCAACAGAATGCTTCATGCATCTCTATACCAAGAGTTCATGTATCTGACTGTGTTCTCTGCAGTATGTGGAGGATTCCTCTTGCTTTCCTGAGCTGGATAATATAACTCTTCTGGAACAAACCATGTGTGGCCTTTCTCATCTGCATTCGCTCAATATAGGTCTGAAATGGATTCATTTTGTGCTCATATTAGCATTTCATCAAAGTGTAATAAATCTAATCCACATCTTATAGCTGCAGTATATAACTTTTGTAAATATTTATTGAAACTGTCACCATGTCGTGATTGTATGGTATTAGACTGAACATGGGAGAAAAAAATATATATAGCTCCTCTGCCTTCTCCCAGTACTAACTAGAAACAATCAGAGCAAGGAGACAGATCTTAGCACTGCCAATCACAATCTCATGTGGCACTGCTCCTGCCCCGCTTCTCCCCCACTAGCTCTCTGCAGCTTCTTCCTCACAGCAGGCTAGTTAGCATAGCCACTGATGACCATTTCCTTGTAGCAATAAGTTGTTTCTCCAGCATTAACACATTGAGCAATGTAAGGACACTTTGTGGGGGCCTGGAAATTCAACCACACACAGGAGTAATCAAATGAAAAAGCAAGTTTAATTTTAGTTTCAAATTCTGGTTGCTCCTCATGCTGAGGTATTTAAACACAGCTCTGAGAAGAGAGGGGAGAAAACTGGTGATACACAGTTAAAGGTGGGGTAGAGCTTGGGTGCAGAAATCCAAAACAGAAGGGATCTGTGTAGGGCTTGGCAAGGGGTAAATCCGTTTGCAGAAAAGGGTCATAGAGACACTGAAGACTTGGAAGGAAACGCTGGATCTCTACTGGCTTGGGGCTGTTGATAATCTGGCAAGGAGGCAGAGGCTGAGAGGTGTTTGAGTAGGGCGGGACCCAGGTGGAACAGGTAAGCATTCAGGCGTGACAGCTGAGCTGAACACAGTGACTAAACACAGCATGGACATGACATAAACCATGAATCATGTCAGAGCAGTACATTCACAAGATTGATTAACAGTGCTAAGATGACAATAGTAGGTCAGGCAGGAGGTCAGTCTATTCACAGATGATTTATCTCATATACTGTCACAACATGGTAACAGCTTTTACAAAAAACTTTTTTTTTTTTTTTTTTTTTTTTTTTTTATAAAAGTTACCTTACTGCAGCATTAAGAAGTATTTTGATGTTGTTGTTGTTGCTGCAAATTAAAGTTCCTCCGTCTTTTCCTTATAAAGTCCATCGTGACCTCAAGCCCAGAAACATTCTCCTCTCTGGGCCAAATGCTCTGGGTCACGTCCGAGCACTGATCTCAGACTTTGGACTGTGTAAGAAGATCCCAGATGGTCGAAGCAGCTTTTCACTGCGCTCTGGAATACCAGGAACTGAAGGCTGGATAGCTCCGGAAGTGCTGCGAGAGACGCCTGGAAACAAGCCTGTAGGAAAAACTGAACCTGAACTCGCTAAACTTATATCCCCTGTTCTTGTTGTTTTGGTTTTTTTTTTTAAGAACTTTAATTTTAATAATTTTTACAGAGCAATTACACAGCCATACATCAGCAATAGTTAACAGGAGAGTTGACAGTGTGGAAGTTTTTCCACTGCTTAAACATCTCAGCATAACATTTCACAATTTCAGCATCACCATACAGTCCTAAAATATAGATGCACTTTGGATGGCATAGCAGAACACAATGCACTGTGAAAAAAACTGCACAAAAAACTCAGCAAAGCAGCGAGGTTGTGAAAGGTGAACCGTGCTATAGCAAGGGTTCACTGTATTATTTTTTCCATTTGATACAATTCCCTTACTTTTTGAATAAATGTGGTGTAGAACGACCGTTCTAATTGCATCCACTTGATTGTAATGCATTTCAGGACTACTGTTAAGAATATTTAAAAATATGCTTTGGCCCATTCTTGCAAACCAGCTGGTATAATACATAGTAATGCACCTGTTGCATCCTCCTGTATGATATAGTTTATATGTAGCCTTGTACACCTCATCCCAAAGTTTTGTAGTTAGGGTCATGACTACAAATGTGTGGATGATTTGGGACCACTGAGCCACAGTTTCTCCAAAACAAGCTTGGTACTTTAGGATCTATCTTAGCAACTACATCTGGGTGCTGAAATATCTATGAATAATTTACCATTTATATTCTCACCACTGATTTGAGTTTGTAACTTGATGTGCCTCAGTCCAAACTCCTTCCCATGTTTCATCAGAAATGATTTTGGCTGACTCTGCCTCCTATCTTTGTTTTGTCCAAGTGGATTTGTTAAGCTTCATTGACAGAAACACCCTATATACCTTTATCAGTTTCTTACCCGCTTCCCCTTTTTGGAAATTAATTAAGAAGTTCTCTATTGGTGTGGGGTTTTGTACTCTTTCCTACTTCCTGTATGTAGACAAAAAAAATAACGCAACTGTAAATATCTAAAGAAATCACATCAGATGAAAATGCCCTCTCAACTCCTCAAATGACATAAGGTTGTTCCTGTCGAATAGCTTGGCACCACACACCAAAATGTAAGTCCCTGTTCAGCCCATTTTGAAAATGTTTTGTCTAAGAAATTGGGAGTGAACCTCTTGACAACTTAAAAGCAACTGGTACTTTGTTCCAAATGTTAATAGTGGTTCTGATCTACAATGGCAGTTTCTTTATTGGAATATCTAAAAATGGCAATACCTTTAACGGTGCAGAGCAATAGCTCAATGCTCGCCATCTTGTTTGAGAATCCTGTTGGAGCCACAAAATTAAAGGTTTTAATGTGCTGCCCAAAAATAGTATTTTAAGAGGAAAATTGAGATCCCCTTCGGTCTTGCTTCTCTGTATTGTTTTATATTTTACGTGAGGGCGCTTGCTCTGCCATATGAATTTTGATATTTTATTCAAATTAGTGAATGTAAATTTTGGTATTCCAATCAGTAACATCTGGAACAAATACAGTAAAATCTGGGTAACACATTCATGGGAATGGTTTCAATGTGACCGAGGAAGGACAAAGCCAACACTGACCATCACCATAGGTCCTTCTTAATTATATACAGCGTTTTACTGTAGTTGGCGTGATACAAATCATTTAATAAAAGAGGAATACTGATGCCTAGGCATTTGACGCTCTTTTTAGGCCACATAAACCTAAACTTGTTGTTTAACCCCTGGTGGAATATTGCTATTGACATCTATTGCCTCTGTCTTATCAATATTTATTTTATAGCCAGAAAAATATGCATAAACAGAAATCATTCCTTTCAAGTGTGGTATTGATGTTGTACGATCAGACAAATACAGAAGAACATTATCTGCGTAAAGAGATATTTTATGTTCCTCTGTGCCAATCAACCCCCCTTTAATTTCATTATTGTTCCTAATGAGTTGGGCCAATGGCTATCTAGATTCGAAATTATGCAATTAAAATCTCCCACCATAATTAGTAGGCCAGAGCTGTACTCTGCAATCATATTTAAAACTCACTTACTAAACTCTGGTGCATCTTCATTTGGAGCATATACATTTATAAAAGATACTGCTGTTCCATCAATTATCCCATTTACCAATATAAATCTACCCTTCCTGTGTTTATGTACTAACATTTCAGTGAAGTTAATTTGCCCCTTTTCCTACCAGAACAATGTGATGAATAGTAAACTTTATCAGCCCAAAACTTATTTAGTTTTGTATCTTTCCCATCTGATAGGTGTACTTTATTTGTTTTTTGAGATTCACTTGTTCCTCCGACCATTTTTCCAGACATCAGCGGTGGATGTGTTTTCAGCAGGCTGTGTGTTCTACTACGTAGTCAGCAGAGGGCAGCATCCTTTTGGCGAGGCACTGAGACGACAGGTCAACATCCTTTCAGGAGAGTACTCACTCTCACACTTCATGGATGACATTCATGGTAAGGGCAGCTTTTCACTTGTATCCTTAAGTTATTTAAAATGAGATAAATACAACCTCACGTTCAATCATTGTTGTTTTCATTTTCTATGTGGTTTATATATAATATAAACCATATAAATATTTATATTTAATATGTGGTTTATATTTCTGTTGCATAACTAATGCTGGACAGTTTCTTACTTGATTTATTTTTTTTTATTTAGTAATAGAAAAACATGCTGGTTGACTTAAAAACTGTAAGATTCATAGTCATGGCTACAAAACAAGCCCATATTATCATCCCTTCACCACTGTGCTTGGCAGCTGCTTTCTCCAAATATGGCCCACTCTAATATAATCACCTTCCTAGAATAATGGTGTAGACGTTTTCTGCCAAAAGACGATTTAAGCAATTAAAGACTTGGCTGTTGTTTTAGGGAGGTAACAATATAACAGATCATCTCCCCTTTTGTTTGGCCAGTCCAGGGAAAAAATGTGTAAGCAGAATAAATTCAAAAAGTAGAAACACAGTGAAAAAATCTGACAGTACTTAGAAACTCTATTTTTTATAAAAGTGATGAGCAAAAATTCTCCACTCTGTGAATTGGTAGACGCTCCCTCTCTGACAAGTATGAAGGACTTCGTGGGTCAGAAAAGAAACACGTTTTATTTTTGCTTTGTTGAGTTGGACCAAGCAGAGTTTGGTCCAACAGTTGCAGTACCATGTCTTCATAGACCTGGAATATTACCCATAACTGTCCATGTATTTTTTGGGATTTGCTGACCAAATGTTTTTAATTGTCCTCAAACCAAAAGGGTCAGATGCTTCCCAGCTGTTACTCCTCTGCTGTGGAATCAGCTGCCTCTGTATATTAGGCAGACTGCATCTCTACTACTTCAATGCACCAGTTGTATCGAGTACAGTTGTACCATGTTAAATATGCTGAGTTTGCACTTTTAGCAGGATATATTCCAGGAGTTACTCTTTCTTGTGACTGTTAGTTTCACTGTGAGTTTAAACTTCGACTGAATTCAGGTCTTATTGCAGAGAAACTGCATGATTTAGTGTTTTTAATTACTAAGTACTTCCTAATTGTTTCAACTTTTTCTGATGATTCATAAACTGTAATCTTTAAAATGTAGAATATGGCCTCTAATAATTGTATTAAATATTCTTCATTCATGAAAAATTTGTGCTTGGATTAATTTTAAATTGTGGGAAATACTGATTTTTACATTCCACAGCAATAATAACCTACTCTAAGATTGTTGTTAATATCTTTTTCATCTCATTTAATAGCAAGAACCTGTGATTTGACTGGTCCTCACAGAGGGGAATGATCAGCTAGTCAGGACTCTTGGATTTAAAACAACTCAACCTCCTTATTCCTGTGGCAGATCCCAGGATACGTTTCCTGTTTAACACACAGTTTTCACACTTTGGCTTACTGTTTGTAAAACAAGTTGTACTTAAATTAGCACAGTTAGGTAATGCTCAAGCAACTTGTATCATGTTCTCATACTGAAAATCCTGAGTTGACTTTATTTTTAACATGCATCTACTCTAAAAGCTAGAAGCTCAGGCGATTTCTTGGGCACAATTTCTTCCTGCAAAATAATGATCAATGGTGACTTTAAAATCAGTCAGTCCCTCAGTTCTAGTGAACTAATATTTAACCAAAGATTTTACAAACCTGGATATCACTGTTGTGTCTCGCTCTGTTAGATGATGTCATAGCAAAGGACTTGATTGAGCAAATGATCAGCGTTGACCCAGAGTCCCGGCCCTCCACAGCCTGTGTGCTCAAGCATCCATTCTTCTGGAGCCCTGAGAAGCAGCTGCTCTTTTTCCAGGTAATTTACAACTTTTCCATCAATCACAAAGCAGCTTTGTTATCAATAGAGATGTCTGCTTCCTTTACGCTCAGGTTTGTCCTGTGTTTGCTGTTGAAAGGACGTCAGCGACCGCATAGAGAAGGAGCCAGCAGAGAGTCCGATTGTGGTCAGACTGGAGACTGCAGGCAGAGCAGTGGTCCGAACCAACTGGAGGATGCACATCTCTGTCCCTCTGCAGACAGGTGCAGTACCACACAAAAGTCTTCATACACCTGGAATATTACCCTTAAACATCCATGTGTTTTTTGGGATTAACTGATGCTTCCCAGTTGTTACTCCTCAACTGTGGAATCAGCTACCCCTGTATATTAGGCAGACTGCATCGCTGCTACTTCAATGCACCAGTTGTATTTAGTACAGTTGTACCACTAGAGAATGCACTCATTAAACTTAATTGTATTTTATTGATATTGATTGATATTAATTGTTCTCCATGCTTTCAGGATTCCTTTATTGTCCTCCTGTGTTCACATATAAGATCTTTTTAGTCAACTCTGCATCTCAAGAAGCACATATGTTACAAATAAACAAACTATAAAACACCAAGGTTAATGTACTACACTAGTATGTGCAGGTGTGTAGCATAAATATGTACAGAAAGTCATGGTGTGTGTGGCTGATGGGGGAGTCCTGCTGTGTTTTAGTATTAATACTAAACACTGCTGGGGAAGAAGCAGTCTTCCTGTCTGGTGCTGTGTGTTTTTATGTCCCAGTACCACTGTCTAGGAGGAGGCAGTAGAAAGGGTGGGATGGTTGGAAGTCTGGTGGGGGTGGGATCCACAACGATACATCTAGCCTACTTATACTGAAACCCCTTGTGGGAGTGGAGTTCCCACAATCCCCTGTGCAGTTTTCAAAACCCAGGCCGGGTTCTTTCTGAAAACCATTTACAATTTTATGCTACTTTGTATTTGTCACTTAAAATCTATTGAAGTTTGTGGTTATAATCTAACAAAATTGGGGAAAAACTTTTTAAAGTAGCAGTATTATGTAAAATTGATTTGTTTTTAGCTTTATGTAATGTTATAATGTTATTTCCTCATCAAAAACATACCTGGAGTGTTGCCTTGATTCTTTTAGGCATGTTTAAGAAATCCTTTAATCTCCATGGCAGCCATTCAGCAGTGCAACAGGCCTGGGTGGATGAAGCGCTACCTTCAGGGTGCAGCTGCTCTTCAGAAAAAGCAAGAGTTTTTAAAGAGGCAGAGGTCCAATTTCAAGCTATTAAATTACAAAATCTAATTTCTGTAAAGTCATATTTGATATATGTAGCATTTTTACAACAACTAAAGGTAACATAGTTACTTGATGGTGCTATAAAATGGCTCTATATGCCTGAGAAACACAGAACACCACTCCTTTAAGGGTTGTGAATATTCATGAAAGCGCTGTGTGCTAAAATGAAAGCTGCTCCCTTTAGTAGAAAAAAAGAGTTATGAGTTGTTGCTCTAATTTTTGCTCCAGATTTGAGGCGGTTCAGGACGTACAAAGGAAACTCGGTGAGAGATCTACTCCGAGCCATGAGGAACAAGGTCTGCCCGGTCCCCACATACTTACAGAGGACAGTTACACATCCACACTCTCATCTTAGGATTGTGTTTTGTTTTCAAAATGTCACAGAAACATCACTACCATGAGCTGCCACCAGAGGTCCAGGACACCCTTGGGGAACTTCCAGAAGGCTTTGTTGGCTACTTCACCTCCCGGTTTCCACGGTTACTGATGCACACGCATGCCGCTCTGCAAATCTGCACCCATGAGAGACTCTTTCACCCTTACTATCTGCCACCCAAAGCCAAATAGCTTTCACATGACTCAGCCCTCCATGTTTTATGCACAGAAAGAAAAAGAGCCTTTTACAGTTTCCTATTATTGCTTTTGTAAAGCCTACCCTGTTTCAGGGGGAGGTTACAGTGCTGTGAAAAAGTTTTTATATGGCTTTGGGAGTTTTATAAAGTATTTTTAATGGGTTTTATTAGACATTTTCTTTACAAAGGCTGTAAATGATTTTTTTAAACACCCTTTTTAAGAGAAAAAATGCTTCTGAGAACTAAAACACTAAATAAATAGGAATACCATTATTATCAAGGCCTGGTAAAAAGCTTTAAAAGTTCACTATCATGCTCTGAAAGCAGGATTTCATGTCTTTTGTTCTCAAAACATTGAACACTTTGGCTTACATTTATATTTTGAAAGCATCCACAGATCTATTGATCTAGATAAATAGGTAGATCCTCTATGTATGTTAGTGTTATTTTTTTGAAATAAAGTTAAAAAAAAAGTATGTTTGACACGGAAAATGAAGTATCAGAAACTCTAAATACTAAACAGGTTTTCAAGATTTTTTTTACTGTAAACCTTATTCAAACAGCTTTCATAGCTACATTTTCAAGGAAATTTATTTTTTTAGTGTTTTTAAATTGGATTGATACATGGTTCAGCATATTTAAATATTCTTATTGGGGTAAACATAATAGATTCGGAATAGAATATTTTGATATTGATGTATGATGAGCATCTTACATAGCACACGACCTGTCATATATTAGCCTTCATTGTGGCGACTGAATTCTAGTATTACACCAAGCACCAGAGCTAATATTAGCTGGCATTTTGCTGGTGGACATAAATACAGTATAGTAATATTCTATTCATAAGATATAAACGGTAATATATCCATCTTACTTGTGAAATGTAAATTGTTTCATCACAATTTCTTACCTGGCAACCAAAGGCCAAGTCTAGCACCCTGACCTGTGGAGTGGAGCTCCACCCACTTTATTACAAGATGTTACACATATGCCGCGTAACAAGTAGTGCACTAACCGGGTAACGTGCGCTTCGATTTTTACCAAGTTACCGCTGCAGTGGCTACTGGAAAAAGAAAATGTTTTGCTGTCAGGTGCGATACAGAGCATGCGTTCATGCATTTTCTCCCAGTCACATAGAACAGAGTTGCATGGCTTCATTTTATTTTTGCTTGCAATGTCCATGTGATGTTGCAAAAGACAACTGTAATTTATACAGATCAGATTAGTAAGGAATCCTTTGAAAACTATCAACAGAACATGACAGAATTTACCAAAGACTGGGAATGAAGGAAGGTTCTGCTCCTCCTCTTAAACTCAAATCTGCAGATGATGGCGATGTAAGTAAATAATGGTATCTTGTGTGTTTTGTAGTGTTGTTTGGTATGAACATCATTTGTCAGTACAATTCCAGTAAACTGGGATTGTAACTACTTTGACAAGATGAGGTATTTGTGAAAACATCTCAGACTCCTGGACATAGTTTTGACATCTTGAAAGAAATGCTTGTCCTCTAACCTCGCTAATATATATTTTAGCATTTGTCTGCTAATGCATTTGCGGACACAAAAACGATCTTTGTGCTGAATTAGTGTGCTGATGTCATTTGCTCAACTTCACATCATAGCACATTGCCCCAAAGCACAGCAGAATCTTCAAAGTTTGAATTAATAACTATGTAAATGTGCGTCAAATCCGCCACTTTTAATCCTTCAGTGGTTGTGGGTGGCTGGTTGTTCATGAGGCTTCACTTCTGCTTCTGGGTCTGATTTGGAGTCAAAAATATATGGTTGTACCACTGTGCCTTTGTCTTCAGCCATTTTCACATGTCTGCTAATGGAAACAGTGAGTTGAGAGAACTTGGGCAGCTTATTTGCATAAGCATGATGTAACCCTACAACAGTGCATTCCTAAATGAGCTCAAAACAGGCAAACTGATGGGGTGAAATCTTAATATCTGAGAATAATTTTGTATATTAAATGTAAAGAGCATGTTGTGTATAGTCCATAGACCTATCCTAGCCTGAGTCTATCCAAGCATAATAGTGGACCTTTAAAATGAATGACTCTTTTACTAAATCTATTCAGACGTGTGGAGATTAATATAACTGCCTTACATGAATGACCAGGTTCTCCTGTCTTTGTCATTTTGAAGAATGGATACTAAAAATAGGCCTCTGTTCAGCAGGGAAATATATTTATTTAAAAGTTGTTGGGCACTCTGATCAGCTGTCCATTATGTCACACGTTTGAACAGAATGGTGTCACAAGGTCGCTGGTGGGGCTGGTGCCAACCTCCAGCGGTCAGCCGACGAGATGCGGGTTACACTAGACAGGTCGCCAATCCATCACAGGGCAACACAGAGAGGACAAACAACCACATACTCACATGGAGAATTTAGAGAGACTAATTACCCTCTAAATTAGAGAGTAGAAGGAAAACGGAGTATCCAGAGAACGCACACATGCACAAGGATAACATGCAAACGCCATACACGGGACTTGAACCTAGGACCTTCTTGCTGCAAGGCCACAGTTCTATCAACAGCACCACCTCAATCTGACCAGCTATTGAAGTATTTATTAATTTTAATTCTATTTAGATGCGCCAATTAACAACAATTATTGTCTTAAGTCAATCCATTTATATAGACAAATTCCATATAAATAAATGTGGAAATTCTTAGATATGTTACGGCTAGCACCATAAATTATTTACTTAATTTGTTTGTTTTTATTTTCCATTTGGTTCTGTAATTTTTACATTTCTAGCTGGTTTTGGAGGTCCACATTAAATCCAACTAAATCAACTTTGTTCTAAAAAAAAGAAAAAAATAATTAGTATTTAATAGGGTTTAGGTCAGCAGGCCAATCGGATGGCTGTTTTCTTTGGAGTTTTGCTGGTTTTTTATTTTTTATTTTTTTTAAGGAAAGTTCAATGGGATTTTTTTATTACTTTTTTTAACATTTATCAATTGGTCAGTGCTCGGGGGTGGGGGGTTCTTGTCTTCTTTCAGAAAATCGAATTAATGTTCATTTTCTCTGATAAACATTAATTAGAATGTTGCTTGGGAAGACCTTATTTCTAAATGTAGACTTGTGGTTTTATTTTCACTGCGACAGACTGGCAACCTGTCCAGGGTGACCCCGCCTCTCGCCCAGAACGCAGCTGGAGATAGATACCAGCAACCCTCCCAACCCCATAAGGGACAAGGGTGACCAGAAAATGGATGGATGGATGGTTTTATTTTCAATTATTTTACTTCATTTTTTTGAGGTCTTTTTTTTTTTCCTTCTGATTGAATGTTCTGAGCTACATTTTTCAAGAGTTTTTAAACCTTTGTGTGATTACTGCAGTAAAATAGGATTTTATTATCAGGTTTTTTTCACATCTTCAGTAAGAGTAGCACTACATGTGGAGGGTACTATGTCTCTGTGAAAAGGTGTTTTACCAAAAAAATACCTCCAGGCTAAAATTGGAAACATTTGACAGTACAAATAGTTTTAAGCTTTGGTGCCCAAAACATATCTCAAATTGCAAAATAATATTTTCACCAATGTTGCTAATAAAAAGTTTCACTTTTGTATTAAACTTATTGTAAGTCGCAAGAAAACCTGCTCAGGGTGTCCAAAAATTATTTTAAAAGAAATATTTTTAGAGCGAAAAGTAGATTTGAATGAAATTCAGAAACTGTCACCAGACAAACTTTGTGTGAGCACTGTGAGTTCTTGAATCTGGACACACCTTACATACTGGAAACAACATAAAAAAAGAAAATATTTGCATATCAGAAAACAGATACTTCATTTGAGCAGGTAAACATTGCACTCTTGTTGCTGCTCAATGTCTCCACCGTTGGTTGTTTTTTACTTTGTGTTTGTGTATCTGACTACATTTTTTGTTGATGGTAGCTACACTGACTCCCTCCCTAAAGCAGAACTTGGAGCATCATGGTTTCAGACAGCACCACAGATGTAATTCAGACAAGAATGAGAAGTTCTGGTCATTTAGCCTTTAATGAATGTAGAAACATAAAGCTACATGCCTGAGTGGATGGTTTTGGATCTGCTGTTGGTTGGATCACCACTTCTAAGTAAAAATCTGCACTTAAACATGCCAGAAAAATGCTTTTTTGTTGTTTTGTTTTTTTATTATAACTGCTGGATGCAAGCTTGTTGTTTCTGTTTCTTTACCAGCACAAATGATGAAAAAATAAAACTTTTGTACTTTTTGGAATTGCGCGAATTAAAGCAATGCTTTGGGTGTTCCAAAGGATAAATTAACTAGTTTCAGTTTCATTACGTTTTCTGTTTCTAAATCAAGTAATATTAGAGAGAAGAAATCATCAGACAGAAAATGGCATACTATTCTGCGTAAAAGTTTTAGACCAATTCTAATTTTCCAGACAGACTGCCTTATGAAGCCTGCTCCTTTCAGGCTTCATAGAAGCTTGCTAACCAAAGAGAACATTAAGACTAGTGGAGGACAAAAGAGGTCAGATCATGTCTAGGACTTCTACAGTGCCTCCACCTATTGCAAGACCTGTATAGCTATGTGTTTTGGGACCAGTAAATAAAATCTAATGTTCATAAAGCACAACACAGTACCTGAGAGATGCATCATTTTCAAGGTTCATGCACCAACCTAAGATCCAATATTTTGTCTTAAAACTTTTTGTTTTGTCATTGGGACAGGATAGAGCTGAAAAAAGGCAGAACACTGTAACCCTGTCAAAGACGGATCTCATTTAAAGGGGCAGTATTATGTAAAATTGACTTTTCTGCATTATGTTATATTATTCCCTCATCAAAAGCATACCTGGAGTGTTGCCTTGATTTTTTTTAATGCATTTTGAGAACTATTTTAATATCCTTGGCAATCATTCAGCTGTTCAAAATGCCTGGGTGGACCTAACCCAGCCTTCAATGCACTGCTCCTCCTGCAATTTCTGAGCTGCAGAGCTTCCCACCTCTCAGAACAGCTCTCCGCCACTGCACCCCCACTCAGCTCCTTTCAGACTAGCAAGCACCTGGTGGAACTACACATTACTGAGCTCATTAAATGTGCTACTTCTCTGTGAAATGCTGGTAAAAATGTTTTAAAGGGTTAGTAGAGAAGCCATGTCGAGTTGACTTTATGAAGGTGGAGATTTAGAAAGAGAGTTTATAAAGAAACAGGTCCCATTTCAAGGCACTAAATTACAAAGTAAATGTTTTAAAGTCATGTTTATTAAACACATTATTTTGTGTTTTCACAAGCAGAGAAAAGAACAGAATCATACGCTGTGCTGCCTATCACATTACATGAGTAGATAATGTTCATATGCTTCACACTGATCATTTATAAGCTTTAGTAATTCAACGTTCAACAACTACAGATGCACTGTTTTATGTTAGTGAACACACTTAAATGTGTAAGATAATGGATGGAGGGAAAGCATCATTAGGGACAAGGAACATAAAGCATATAAGTCAGAGACAAAAGTAGTGGATAATTTTAAAGGTAAAAAACAATTTCCCATGTTGGAGCAACTCTTGAAGCATGGTTGTGCAATGTAAAAAACTTTCAACTTTAGGGAAAGCTGAAAGATACATATGAGTATCCTCACCTAGGCTACTCAGGTGAGGACAAGAAAGTCTTGTCCTGTTTGTGTTTTCAGTATCTTGAGAAATATGCACCAGCTCTCGTTTGGCAAGCTAGTTGAGTTTTTAAATAAGCACTAAGTACTGATAGATAGGATAGCATACACCGTTAACGTGTGGTTTTAAGTAGATGCGTTTGTCGGTTTTCTTAGTCCCCGTCAGATATTCTTTAGAAATAAATTTACAGATGAGGAACGTTTACTGACATGTATCATAAGTGTTACAGAAAAAAAAAATCTGAGTTTCAAATGTATTTAAACCAACCTTTATTATTTTGAAGAAAGCATGAAGCACTGGGAAGATCAGTGTTGTTTCAACAGCAAGAAAAAGACTGAACGAAAGCATTCACTGTAGAGGATTAAATGATGTGAGGCCAAATTCTGGAAGGGGATTGCTATTAGAGGTTGTTTTTCACTTTAACTGCAGAAAACTAAAAGTTAAATTTGAGTAACCTAACGTAAGCCAGTCACATCATCTTAAGAAGTACATGTACAAATGAGGAAGATTTACTTAAATGTATCACACTAGCAAGTGTTACAGAAAAAAATCTATAAGAGTTTAAAATTTAAATGACAGTTTTCGGAACGGATAAAGGAAATCACAAACTCATAGTCAGCACTGACTAATCGTGTCACCATAAATAATGCAATAAAACAGTTAAACTGTAGGTTTTCTTTAGAGGTATGTGTTTACTCTTAGGCAGGGACACGCACGGATGCACAAATGGCTTGGTGAGCAAAACGTTAGGTAAATACAAGATTCTAAATCTAAACTTCTCTAGAAAAGGTGACAAACTATATTATTCTTCATACTGATTATCACTTATTGTTTTTCATGCTTTAATTGTGTTATACTTTAATTGTGGTCACATGTGCGCACACCCCTCCACCACTCTCTCACACACACCCCCATCCACCCACCCGCGCACACGCACACTAAGCACCACTGCCATCGACCCTCCCCTTTGTGGCCTTTGTCTGTTTGTCACTGTCTCCTCATTCTATGCCAACTGTTAGCCTGTACCTAGCAGTAAATGTTTATTGTTGATCCCTTTTAATTTCATTCTTCCTAAACCTCATAGAGGTTGGAAGGAGTTTACAAAAGCAAGGTGTCACAAAGATGGTGAGCAAATGTCCTGACCATCTTGAAGGATAGTCAGGACACACTAACGACACACTAGTGCAGCGGTCAGGTGTGCTTTCCCACTTTAGCTCCATAGATCCTTCCATCCATCTCTTCTGTTTGTCTGGGACTGGGTCATGGGGCTGGCAGCCTAAGAAGGGAGCCCCAGCTTCTCTCTCCCCAACCACTTGTTCCAGCTCCTCTGGAGGAATCCCAAGGCCTTCCCAGGCCAGCCAAGAAATATAGTCCCTTCAGCATGTCTGGGGCCTCCTCCCGGTGGGACGTTCCCGGAACACTTCACCAGAGAGGCATCCAGGAGGCATCCTAAGCAGATGCACAAGGCACCTCAACCGGCTCCTCTCAACTGGAAGGAGCAGCCACTCTCTCTGAGTCCCTCCCAAACTTCTCACCCTATCTCTAAGGGAACCCATTTCACCCACGAGATACTTACTTAAACTCCTCCACTTGGGGCAGGACACACCCTTTCCTGCCCCCCACCCCTCGACCCTATGAGATAAGGATCAAACACACCGACCCAGAGAAGGCACTCTACCTTTTCCAGGTTCAAGACTTGGATTTGGAAGCACTGATACTCATCCCGGCCGCTTCACACTCGGCTGCGAACTGCTCCAGCAAGAGCTGTAGATAATGACCTGATGAAACCAATAGGACCACATCATCCGCAAAAAGCAGAGATGCAACCCTAAAGCCACCAAAACGGATCCCCTCAGCACCTTGGCTGCATCTACAAATTCTATCCATGAAACTAATGAACAGAATTGGTGACAAAGGGCAGCCCTGATGGAGTTCAACCCTCACCAGAAACAAAACTGACTTACTGCCGGCAATGCGGACCAGGCTCCGGGTGAATCTTATTCACCCCTGACCCAGAGTCCCCAGGCTTAGCTTTCTCAATGGAAGGCATGTTGGGTAGAGTACTTCGAAGACCTCCTCAATCCCACACCAGCCCACAATGTCCCGAGTCAAGGTCTGCAGCCCACTATCCCCATTATAAACAGTGTTGGTGCTGAACTGCTTCCCCCTACTGAGGCACCTGATAGTGGACCAGAATTACCTCAAAGCCGTGTGGAAGTCTTTCTCCATGGCCTCTCCAAATTCCTTCCATGCCCAAGGTTTTACCTCAGCAACCACCCGAGCCGGATGCCACTTGAACTGCTGGTACCCATCATCTGCTTCCGTGATGCCACAGGCCAAAAAGGCCTGATAGGACTCCTTCTTCAGCCTGACAACATCCCTCACTGAAGGTGTCCACCAACAGGGTTGCCGCCGTAACAAGCACAGACAATCTTGCGGCCACAGCTCCGATAAGCCGCCTCGACAATGGAACCTTGAAACCTTGGACAATGGAACCTTGCCGGAACCTCTCAATCTCACACACTAACTCAGACTCCCCACCAGAGAAGTGACATTCCACATCTCAAGAGCCAGCATCTGCAACCGAGGATCGGATCGCCAGGGCCCCCTGGGGATATCCTCCCTTGGTCACCACCCATCCCACACTGCACCCGACCCTTTTGGCCTCTCCCATAGGTGGTGAGCCCATGGGATGGGGTACCCATGTCTCCTCTTCGGGAGACATGGCCACCAGGCGCTTGCCAACGTGCCCCACCTCGAGGCTTGGCTCCAGGGTGGGGCCCCGGTGACCATCGTCTGGGTGAGGGAATACCAAATCCAACGTTATTTCTCATCATAAGGGGTCTTCAGGCTGTGCTTTTTCTGGTTCCTCACCTAGGACCTGTCTGCCTTGGGTGACCCTACAAGGGGTATAAAGCCCCAGACAGCATAGCTGATCACTGGGACACTCAAAACCCTCCACCACAATAAGGTGGCAGCCTCTCCATGGGCTGCCACCTCTCCAAAGGCTTTAGGTTCAATGCACCATCTAATACACAGACGAAGGCATTACATAACAGATTTTAACACATATTTCCTCTAGATACATTTGGTATTTTGCAACGCTTAATGCAACTCGATAAAAGTGCGCTGGATAAAGAATTCAACATAAACACAAGCAAATATTATACAAGCCTAGTTCATACACTTTACCTAATGCTAACATTAGCGAGCACTAGAGACGGGACATCAGAATCTAGGGTTCGAGGTGTGTATCAAGTAAAAAGGGGGCGTGTCAGATTAAGCCCGCTTCGACGCTTGTGTTGTCTTGCTGAAAACTGACAACAAATGATGCCTTGCATTACCTGGGACACATAACTGCTTCGTTTTGCGTGTCAATTTTCAAAAGAAAAGCGCAATGAGCCATGCTGCTTGATGGGTTGTTGGAGAAAATTTGGTCGTGCATCAAATTACCTACAATTTGATATAGGTAATATGCATTCCGTTCTGACATCCAATGCTTGAATGGAATGCTGAATGGCTTCAGCCCAGCCATTCAGCAGTAGCTGAAGACAAGTATTGGATAAGTTATGATAAGCGAGAAAAAAAAGTCAAAGTATGTCCCCTTTTAGGATAGTGAAAGTCTGGACTTTTCTATTTGATAATAATTTGCTGTATGTTTTTTACAGCTTGCTTTTAGTTGTTTGAAGCTTTCTGATTTTTGAAAATCACTGCAGCTAACTGATTGAACTCAGGAAGAACTTCTGCAAGATCTTTCATATGTTTCACTTTAGGAACTCCCAGGTTGATTAGACCTGAGATGCAGCTAGGAGGATTCCAAATCAAATTTTGGTGCATGTTTGCTTGGTTTAATTTTGTTTTTCTTTCTGTCATTTCTGTCATTTGACTTTTTTCACATGTTCAAATAATATCCTTGTTTTTTGGTATTGCTATGATGAACCCTCTGGCTTTTTCCACTGATAAGCTTTTCTTTTGTAGCAAACATGGGAAAATAATAATCCTTCCTTAGATTTGAAAGACCACAACTAAAGGTTTCACCTTAAACTTTATGTATTACTTTATTGGACCTGCAGAAGGCGTTATTTGTCCAACACAAATCTTTTTCAACCTTCTTGTGATAAATTGGAAGTCAACCACTGAAATATAAATGATTTATAATAGATTATTATTATTATTATTATTATTATTATTATTATTATTATTATTATTATTATTATTATTGTTATTATTATTATTATTGTTATTATTAATGCATTATATATATATACCTCCAGCGCTGCAACCATCTTCTGATATCTATTTATTTCTCCTTTTGTACTGTTTGTTTCTTTATCTTTTTATGTATGTATATTTATATTGTGTGTTGTGTATGTTTATATAACCTGCACTTTAACTTGAGTCAAGCACAGTCTCAATCTCGTTGTAATCTGTTGATGACAATGACAAATAAATCTTATATTATATATATAAGATTTATATATATATATATATATATATATATATATATATATATATATATATATACACACACACCACCAAATAATACAAGTATTAATGATAATGTCTTAGTATGTATTAATACATAAATAATACATTATTTATGTATTATTTATGTACATTATAATACATGTATTATTATTATACACATGTAATATAATAATATTACATATATATTTTTTATTTTTTTTTGCCAGGACATGGCAAAGTCTAGAATTCTCCCCCCACCCCTGCAAAGAAATCATTGAAGAAACATTTGAATGGCACAGGCTCATGAGAGCCATTGAGGAACTAGTTAGCTGTGGCTCTGCAGCATAAATATAAAACTGTCCAGTAAGTAAATACCAAAAGTCATGTAATATTTTTTATCTAGTTTCACTGCTCAATAGGAAGAAACACATTAACAATAAAAATCAGACTGCAGTTTGTTATTTCATTACTTTGGTTGAATCATAATAAGCTACCTTATTAGCAAAACTGCTACACTGCTTTCATAGACTTAAGCTTTTTTGTCAAAAGCAGCAAACATTTCATTCATATTTAGCTGTTTAACTTTTAGTTCATTAAAAAAGTTTGAAATGGGAGGGAGGGCCTGATAGAAAAAAAAGAGTTATGCCTTTATTTCTTACAGTCTTCAATGAAGAGCCTTTAAAACCACAAAAAAAAAAGAAAAAAAAAATCTGAAGATTTTTCTATATAAACCATGGTGCTTTAAATGTTACATGATTCCCCCCAGATATTGATTTCTATCTACCCGTTGGTTCTCCATCACCCAGGACATGGCAAAACTAACAAAGGCTTAAAAATAAAGCAACTCAAGTTACAATTTAAATAGCCTATAACTTGTATTGAGAGCCATTTCAATAAATCAATGTTTATAAGGAATTTTATTAAGATGAGTCACTCATTAAAGCTTTTTTATTTAGAACCTTAAATTTTTGTAAAGGTGAATCATAGATTTTTCTGTTTATGGTTCAGCCCAATAATGAGATGGGATATACGCCGTTATGTATATATACACTGTAAAAAGTAATAAGTTCACTTTACTTAGAAAAAGTTAGGAAACCGATTGCCTCAAAATCTTCAAGTAAAGTAGCTAATTCATTTTAAGGTGTTATTGCTATAAATAATGTTTAGACCACTCAGATAAAGGCAGTAAACCTGAGTGCCGTTAACTCAAAATCATTAATTGGGTTAACTGTAAAATATTCATTCAGACAACTCATGCAATGGCAGTAAACTTGAGTGCCGTTAACTCAAAATTATTAGTAAAGTTGACTATAAAATGTCAATTATGACTACTTCAAATTGTGAGTTATGTCAATTAAGCAGTACTCATAAAAATAAGTTATACTTACACGTTTAAGAGTTCACATTACTTGCAAAATATCAGGAAACCAATTGCCTTGATATGTTCAAGTAAGATGAACCAAAAGTGTTAAGTTATTGGAACGAAGAGCCAACAGACAACAGTTTGAATGGAAAAAAATGTTTAATAATTAAACAAGTTTACCTTAAATACAAGGTTCTCAAGTGTGGTTACATACACACTAACCTGGAAACAAAGTTTTCCATAGACTTTTTTAGGGAAAAAAATGACATGACTTTTTTTCTAGGGTAGCCTTCAATCTAATATTGAATCCTTCAAATGGCCCTCAGTCTTTAAAACTTTGAGAATCCCTGCTTAAATGTCTTTGTTGACTGGTGTGAAACAAAAACTCAATTCTCAATACTAGAGCCCAACATTTATCATAACATTGATAAAGTAAATAATGAAGTAGTGAAGTGAAGTAATGTTTCTCCTCATTAACATAAAACCATTTAGTAGTCTGCAAATGCAATGATGCTCTCTCCAACAAAAAAAGAATCAAACAAGAAATAAAAATCACTTTTCCAATAAGGGTAAAGGTATCAACGTTGATCCATAATGTCACATCACATTCACTCATTGCATCAGAAGATTTTTGAGTGATTGTATTTTTGGTTTTAGGGATTTATGTCCAAGTGACAGAAGCACCCTTTGGATGAAGTCAAAAGTGTACTTCAGTTGTTGAGGGTACTCCAAATTCAGAGTATAAATAAGTCCAAAGAGCAAGCACATGGCATGTGGAAGATTTCCAAGATCATTCATGACAAGACTTTCTTCCAAAATGATGGCAGTACTTGAAGACTGGAGGTGCAGTGAGTCAGTGGAGGCCTGCCTGTCCTCAGGAATGATGGTCAGGATCCCAATGGGGGTGTGAGACACGTCTGGGTCTTCGCAGTCCTAACAACAATAGAAGCAACACCACAATTACATATCAACATAACACTTCTTTAGGGTGACCAGACGTCCTCTTTTTCCCGGACATGTCCTACTTTTCAGATCTAGAAAAATGTCCGGGGGGAATTTAAAAATCGTTAGGGATTTTGGTCAACTGCCTCAAAACACATTACATAGCTTACAGTGCATTGTGATTACATTGCCACTCCGTTCCACTACTCCATTCCAGGTTTCTTTGTATGGCAAAGAAATCGGTAGCACATGTACACACATGTACACCGCTGGTTCTACACCCCCACCCCCCACCCCCCTTCTCCCCCATCTCCACCCCCCGTTGGCGCATGTGTGTCCGCCGATTCTACCCCCCCCCCCCAAAAAAAAAGAAGTGTCCTCCTTTTCAGAAACCCAAATCTGGTGACCCTACACTTCTTCATCATGGCAGCTTCTCCTACAGTTAACAGCTGCCCCACCTATGGCAGTCTATTCATCATAAGCCTTCTATAACAGTACAGCGGCTTTTTTAACCCGCCAACATCTTTATCCTTATCCCTTTTCCTTTTTTTGTTTTGCGCCCCGGACAGCTTTTTTCCACTGCTGCTCCATCTTGTTGCCACTAAATAAACATGATATTTTCGACTAACGTTAGTCCCAGGCATCGCTAAATCATTACACATAAAGTTAACCTCAAAACCTGGACTTACGGATGAATTATACGGCCGAGATAACGAATATAAGTTTGCTAAAAAACAGTGGGACTTACCGTGACAAAACTTAGCTGCAGCAACCGCTGTATTGTTGACAGTTTGGCGCTTCTTTCAAACACGTCGTCACTCGTCAGTGTCCAATGCGCATGTGCGTTCAACGAGAGCTGCCAAATGATGCCGAGTTTTTTGCTGGTTATGCAGATGCGTTTTGCTCACTCATAACTCCAAGTTCGGGTTACTTGCTGCTGATGAGTTTGATTACTTGCCTCAGTAGAAAGTTGTCTTTGCTAAGTTTAAGTTAGTATAGTCAACAGAGTAAGCTGGAATGAGTTCAGGTCACTTTTCTTTTTGAGTACACTTTACTTTTACATTTTACAGTGTACATACTTAAATTAAAATATAAAAATAAAATCTTTACTTTCATATTTCTTTGTTTTCCTTCATTCACAATATGCAGTATGTCCCTGAAAACATCCTGCTGACCAGGGGTCACTAACCTTTTTTAGACTGGGAGCTACTTCACACGTACACAGTAACTCGAAGGACTACTTGTTTGATACAGATATAAATTTTCTTGGCTCAGCCTTTATAATAATAATACATATATGATTACATGCTGCCTGATCGGGACTACTCACAATAGTTATCAGTAATGATTTACCATGGCAATATGGTTAATTGATGTTATGTGATCAGAAGTTCTTAGTTCAGAGTTTTAAGTTTGATTCCCTTTTGGAGCTTTTCTGTGTGATTCTAAATTCCCCACAAGTGTCATGATGGGTTCAAGTATTCTAGCCCAGATGCAGAACACAAGACAGGAGAGATGAAATCAGTTTAAGTGATTTATTAAAGGTCACACAATTATCAGAATGTGTCAAGGTGGTCTGGTCCAGGGAATCAACGGTAACGGGCAGCAATGGTTCACTGAGGGGGAAGAGCAGGGTGGTGAGTTCAGAGATCGTGGGAAGATGGAAAGTTCTCAGGGAAAAAACAGGTTGCTCTTACTTGTGGTGGTTGGATCTGAATCGTGGAGGGTAAGTGAGTATGTCCGGGGTCTCGGTCTCTTAGTGGGTCCAGGAACAAAGGAGGAGTGCGGCGGGGAACGGACAGATAGGCTCGGGTGCAACAGAGACACAAAGGAGTGGTACGGCCGCCAGCCGTGGGATCCAGGAGATAGGCCTACTTGTAAACAGCGGGGAGGCGAGTCTGGGAACTCAGGCAACCAGTGGGTACTTTCCACAGTGTAAGAGCCATATGATTTAAATAAGCAATTACTGATGTGGCAGGAGCACACGGCTTTGACAATTGGGTGGTGGGTGTGTCAAGGTGGGCGTGACTGTCACTAAGGTATGAATGGGAGCCATACTGGCGCGCTGATTTAGCATGTATGAGGAAGCGGGTGTGCCGGTGGTAGTCGTAATTTCTGTTGACCGTGCTGTCAACAGAAATAATGCGCCAACAATAATGTCGCTTATTGTTGGCGCCATTGTATGGTTTAGCCTGGTCAGTATGTGTCAGTACTTGTAAAGTCTGAAGTATGGCTGTCAAAGTGGAATAAATTGATGGTTGCAACAACCTGAAGCGACCTGGAGTGTGTCGAAGCACGCGTTGGACAGTTTGAAATTCACCGCGTTAACCCAGTGCGGTCCTCTACAACACTGTTAGTTTGCCGCACACTTACACGGCGTCACGAGGGAGGTACTGAAACCAGGAAAACAGCCAGGATCTAGTCAGCGGATCCAGAGCGTAATCGATGACAGCTGAGGATGATGATGATGACGCCACCTCACTCCAACCAGAACCTGGGTGATAAGAAGTGGAAAAGGCGCACAGGAAAACCCCACCAAGAAAACCAGAGAGCCCCGGAACATAACAACAAGTGACTGAGAGTATGGATTGTTGCAGCTGTTCAGCTGGACGCACTGTGAGATTTTCCTTTAAATAAAATAAAGAAAAGAAAATTATTGTATTTTTTATTATCCAACTCTTTACTATTAACAAAATTGCGGAGAGAAGAAAAAATTCTTTGGTGCCAAAACACCTTGTATGTAGCGCACATCAGTGTGAGTTTGTGGGGGTCAAAGGGCAGCGAAAGCCTAAATCTTGGTCAGTTTGCTTTTTCTGTAAGCTAAAAATGATGAGTGGAGCTTGAACCTGTCATTGTTCTAAGATCCCACCTGAGCTTTTTACAGTGTGCGTGGTTCTGGCGGGTCGCCGGTTTATTAGGTTTTTTGTGGTTTCACGAACTAAAAAGCTGACGGGTCACCTTTTGGCTGACACCAGCAGATGTCGAAAAAAAAAAGTCAGACAAATCAGAAGGTACAAAGCTATCACTGCACCTTGTCAAAAAAATCCGAGATCTTCCCACTTCCCCATGCTGGAGATTTTAGTTTAACAGTAAAAATAAATAAAGTTATCTTTAAAATTAATTACTCAAGTAAAATCTAGATCCAACATTAGACTTAAATGTCAATAAAATCAATCTGGTTGTGTGTGTTGTTTTGTCTCTTGCAAACTTTGGTTTAATTCTACTTTTTTCTATCTAATCATAAGAAATCATAGTCAAGACAGAGAAAGTCATAAAACAGGAAGAGCAGGTTTCCTGAAAAAAGAGGAAGTAAGTTTCCAGCCTGCAGATTTTTAAAAATAGTTCAGACTATTACTTAGCATGAAAGTTTTAAAGAAAGAAATCTGAACATTGTGAGTAATTGGATAAGATTCAAAGTAAAATACTTATATTAATATTGGTTTACTTGTAATAATACTTACACTTACACTTGCATTAGTGGGTACTCTTACAAGTAAAACAAGTAACTGTAACTTTGATATTAAATAATAAGAATCATGGATTATTCTTGGTTTCTTTACAGAAAACATTTGTAATAACTCACATTAAGATTACAATAAGAGCAACTAATAAATTATGGGTATCATAACATTATAAATTTAGTACAGAATCAGAGGTTGGGTGTGAGTGCGACTTTAGCAGCTTTCGGGCTGACAGGATGTGGTCAGGATGTAAGGGTGGGGTAGGTGTGCAGCAGCAGCAGGCAGCTGCACATCTCGGAAAGTTTCCACAGTCACAAGTGTCACAAGCACATTATCTCGCAAACGGGTCATTGTGACCCAAGTTACAAATGCCATAGGAATGTTATTGTGCAACCTTCAACAGGTACACTCCCATAGATAGGGAGAAAAGTATAAAACCACGAGACCGAGGTGATACGATGTTCTTCGTCCCCGGAGCTGAGGCTTAACACAAGAGCGGCAAGAAGACCGGCAGAGGACTACGCCGATGGAACCAAGGAAAGCGAGACTCACCTCACTCCGGACTAATAAGACGGGATCCATCAACCCACCGCCTTGGTTCTTCATTAGATTTCAAAACTCTGAGCTCGACCCAATGATCTCAACCTGCATCGCAACGGACTTGGGGATCTGAACAAAAGTCACAGGATCGACCAAGAGCTGTTCGGTTGGATATAACAGACAGTTCATTTTGTTTCAGTTCCAAAGTGGGGTCATTTTTCACGGAGAAGGATTCTGACCAAGGACTTCCGTTGCCGAGATCTAATTCCATCGATGGGTATGATTTGTGCCGCACCCCAAAGCCTTATCTAATAGATAGATGACAGTGTAGGCTAAAGTTAAATTGATCTAAATTTTATTGATTTTCTTTGTATGGTAATCTCAAGTAAATTCTGTATGCCTGTCATTTTCCCTGCTAAAGCTTGCTTAATAAATACGTATATTTTAAAATTCTAATTAGGTTGTGGACATTGAAATTAATTGAGTCATTTGAATCACAGTTCTTCTATTTATAGTAAAACCAGTATACATGATTCTAGTAATGTGGTGGCTTCAGACTTTCCTTTGGTGAGTGTAAATAATGACCCTGGGACTTAAATCCTAGTCACTAAATAATATCTAGCCGTTAACAAGTGCAGTTACAACAGGAAGGAAACTACCGTTAACAGAAGTGGTTATTGAAGCTAGGCAGCTGTGACGGCTACTCCGTTGATTGTTTCTTAACTGAAAAGGGTCATAACTTCTGGATAGAAGGTAGTTAGAGCTAGACGAGTTCCTTTCGCCACCAGTTTAAATAGATTATCTCTTATAGATCTTGTTCAGGGTAAGACCCAGGTCTTAGAGATTTTCCGGACCTGTTAGACAGAGAACTGGTCAGTAGTCAGCCCGAGGATTTGTGAGGAGAGGGCGGGGCTGGCTATTGCATAGTAACAAACAACCTGACCTGCAATAGCACAACCACCTCTCCAATGCGCATCATGTGCGCATTGCACAAAAGCCACACAAACCTAAACCACTAACGCAGCACCCTTTTATTTTCGCTTTTTTGTTTCTTTTAACACAAACGATGCTAAATAATAAAGACATGAAAGCGAAGCCGACCCGGTAGATCCACGGGAAGAGGAGGATGTTGATACCCAGGTTCAGGTGGTGTCAGACATCCAAAGGAGGAGAAGGTGAAGCAACAATGTTTGCTTATTTGGGGAACGTTTCGACTAGATTAAATTGTTTAATCCACAGTCTTAGCGGGACGCTCAGGAAGAGCAGCAGATGTCAGCTAACAGGTGACCCATCAGCTCTCCAGTTCAGGAAACATCAAAGAAGCTCCTAAACCGGTGACCCGCCAGAACAGCACACTGTAAAAAGCTCCGCCGGGATCCAAACCGCTTTTACAACTGCGGGAGGTTCAAACTCTGCTCTTTCATTTTTAGCTTACAGAAAAAGCACCAAGCTGCCAAATAAACAAAAGCAGACTGACCAATAAGATTTGACCTTTGGCGTGACCTTTGACCCCCACAGACTCAGACTTGCACTACATACAAGATGTTTTGACACATAAGATCTTTTTTTTTTCTCCATAATTTTGTTAATTGTAAAGAGGGTTTGATAATAACAAATTTTCTTTTTTTACTTCAAGAAAAATCTGAAAGTAGGCAGAGTATGTACAGCCGTACAGCTGTAGCCGCTGCCGCCGCTGCTGCCGCTGCTGCCCTCCGATAATATCCTGCAGGCGTCTTCGCAGTTCTGAACTTTAATCATAGAAAAGAGTTTTATGCATAAAGCAACTTATTTTAAACATTTTTTTATAATTTACTTTTAAAAAAATCTCTTAGTATAAACAAATGTTATTAATTAAATGTAAAAAACATTAAATTCAACAATTTCTTTGGCTGTGCTCCCTAATGACAATGGCTAATTTTAAGAACTTGCTCCGCGGGTGACTGACAAAGTCCCCTCGGGTGACAGGGTGCCTGGTGGCACCGTGTTGGTGACCCCTGCTGTAGAGTATGTTTGCTTGGTTTAATTTTGTTAAACCATATCCAAGCTATCTTGAGTTTATTTCACTGTCAGGCTGAACTTAAACAAAAGCTTAATGATGCCGCACACCAGGGAGCAGCGATGTGTCAGGGCCAAATTACCATCTAATGAGCCACTAGTTGTTGATAGTTTGCTAGATGATTCAGTGGTTTGGCCTGTCCTTGTGTGTCATTGGTGTGCTCTGCTCATTATTAAATATCAGAGTTCAGCTGTAGGTCCAATCAAATCAGCCTCAGGGGAACATCAGCCTAACCAGAGTCATAAGACCAAACAGCAGTGCACACACACACACACACACACGCCCACACACACACACACACGCACATGCACACATGCAGGCAGGAAAGAAAAACCAATGAACTGGCAAATCTGTCCATGTCAAACCTTTTAACAGATCTTCCTAAAATGTTAAATGTCAATGCAATAATGTAAATAATACAGAACACAAACAGCAGATGAAAAACCCTATTATCTGTGCTGTAAGCAGTTGTTCTTGGAACTCAAACTGAAAGGAATCAAAATAAAAATAGTAATCTTTTAGTTTTACAAACCCTGCCCTTACAAAAAAATCCCATGAAAATCACATGTGATCACATGTGGTTCACACAAATTTTACATGTGAATGATGTGAACCACATGTGAAAGCACATGAATACGTGTCATTGTGGAACGTTTCGTGGTAAAATCACATGTGAATCACACATTTCCACATGTGATTCACACATTTGCACGTGATCACATGTGATTTTCACATGTGAAAATCACACAAAAAATCACATGTTTTCACATGTGATTTTCATGTGATCACATGTGATCACATGTGGAAATGTGTGATTCACATGTGATTTTACCACGAAACGTTCCAAAATCACACGTATTCATGTGCTTTCACATGTGATTCACATCATTCACATGTAAAATTTGTGTGAACCACATGTGATCACATGTGATTTTTATGGAATTTTTTTGTAAGGGTGTGCCTGGTTGCTGACCCAGGCACAGGGTTTGTAAAAACAAAAACATGGTACCTATGTGCATCTACTGTTGTGCAGCACTGTGTTCTCCATACAAGCTGGCTGAGTATCTAAAAGGGGAAAACAACACAAAACTAAAACCAGAAGGCAATTGTCTGCTGAAATCCTCTTCAAAATTAGCTAATGTTAGCTAATTTTGAAGAGGATTTCAGTTTATCCTGTAGCAGCATTAAAATCACGTTGGTCATTTAGTTTCCTGGGGTCTTCACCTAGAACGGTGATGTCCAAAGTCAGTCCTCCAGGCCCAGAACCCTGCATATTTTACTTGCTTCCTTGTTCATTGGCAAGCCTCTGCAGAACTAGAAGACATGCAGAGGAAGTAGTTGGGCCAGCTGTGATGGAGTGGAGAAAAATGTAGAACCATTTGGAGGTGATTGGAGTTTGACATGATCCATTGCAGAGGTGCCCAGGCCCAGTCTAGAGCTACTGTCCTGCAACGTTTAGATGTGTCCTCTCTTGAAAACATTTGAACCAACTGAAGGAATTTATCAGCCCTGCAGATGCCTGGTATCAAGCCATTTATTATTTTGCTATCTGGAGGCAGGAATTATTCAAAATACTGCATGGTAGTAGCCATTGAGGACTGGAGTTAGGGACTGAAGGTCAAGTGCCTTCAGACTGGCTGGTCCTGAAGGCTGTGGCTAATGGCTAGTCTGAGAGAATAAAGCAGACTGCCATCTAAAAACAACTAAAAGCTCTGAAACATCATGACAGTGTGTACAAACTCTAATGCCTGGAATATTTAAACCATCATCATGTTTGCACTAAGGCTGATGAATCTTCACAGCAAACTGAGAGTAGTCATTCCCTACAACTTCTATGCCATTTTTTGCAAATTGAGTTATATACCCAGTACATACTGGGTTCAGTAGATTCACTAAACAGCCGAAGGATGTCCAAATAGTCATGAGTAATGAATGAATCTTAGTGATCTTTGGTTGAGCTATTATTACAAGTGGTTGTCAAGGTATCTTGGGAAGAAAGTCTAATGATCCAAAGTTGTTTAATTTTTCTTAACTTCTGCTTTGCGGTGTTTCAGCAGGACATAGTTGATGCTAGGCAATGACCATTTTACAATTAAAGTTTGTATCTATGGGATTCCCTGGTCTGAGCGCCATGGAACAGCTAGTTGCAGTGGTTTTTATTTTTATTTTTTTCAGTTGTTAGTTCCTTCCCTTCTCCCATGTTGTTTCTGCACTAAAACTCTAGCTCCATATTTTAACCCACCCAGAATCTTCTTTGTGGCAAAGGGAATGTAATATAATCACAAGTCAATTATAAGTGAAGGATTGTCTCTCTTTACAGACAATAATATTCTTCTAGAATGAAGACAATTTAAAAACTGGCACTGGTTCATATACCTAAAGGGAAAGTCGACTGAAGAAAATCGTATTTCTTTTCTTATATCTTTCAAACTCTAGAAAACCAAAGCGGTTCTGAGCTGTAATAAATATAGATGTACAGTTCTTG
The DNA here is from genome assembly GCF_019740435.1 of Gambusia affinis. Taxonomy (NCBI): domain Eukaryota; kingdom Metazoa; phylum Chordata; class Actinopteri; order Cyprinodontiformes; family Poeciliidae; genus Gambusia; species Gambusia affinis. The sequence continues at coordinate 31,754,788 of NC_057871.1, read as the reverse complement.
ATACGTTAACACAAAGCCCATCATGAAGTGGGAGGGCAATAGGGCTTTCAACATCAACCTGTATTTAACTCTGTCCATTTTCCTATCAACACAGATTAGATTCCCTGTCCCTGCTTAATAGAAGCATCCCACAGCATGATGTGACCACCACAGAGAAAAGGGTGTGTTCAGGTTCCTGGCTCAGAATTTGATTTTTTGTCCAATTCTGAGCAGAGTCCTTTTCCCCATGTGTGGAGTGTCTCCTTTCATGGCTTGTGAAGAATCGAAGAGTCGTCACAGCTCTTGAGCTTCTGCAGGTCTCTTGTCTGATTAACACTGTTGTTCCCTCCATTCAGTAATGTCCACTAGGCCTCTGGAGAACAGGGACAGTAAGGTGGACTCTAACTGAGAGACTACTGAGAGCAGTTGGAATGCTGTTTCTTTTAGGGCTATCAGAATAATGGGGGTACAAAAACATGTACACACACATCACACTTTTTAAATTTATATTTATAAAAGGTTCTTAAAACTATATGCCATTTTGTTTCCCACTGACAATCTCTCACCACTTTGTGCTGGCCTAATATATTATAATCTCAGTGCTAACTCTGGAGGAGCTGCAACCAACTTCTGCTCTACCGCATCAATTTTTAGTAAAACAAAAAGGTTTTTGAGTTTGCAACATTTCAAAAGTGAAAATCTGAAAAAGTTCACGCAGTATAAGTACTATTGCCAGATATGATATTTAGCAAAAAGTTGATGTTAGTTTGGGATGAACATGTTGGATCCATTTCTGTGCAGTTGTTTAGATGTTAACCACAGATTTTGAACACATAGAAAAAGACATATTGTCCCCATGTTGGAGTGAAACACGAGGACAAAATGTCCTGCATTCAACTTCTTTAAACTACAGCTTTCTTGTAATTCTGCTGAGGATGTTTTCTGCCTTTTTTCCCCCCTCTGTAGGAAAGAGGCTTCTTCAAATTTCTTTGATGTGTGTGTGTGTGTGTGGGGGGGGGGGGGGGGTGCGTGGGTGTGGGTGTGTGGTTGGGAGGAGAAACAGGCCCAGAGATGTTGCTCTTACAGTTGCACCATTTTGGGATTGAGACAGGAAGTGGGCTCAGAGGAAACATAACGTCCCCCCTCCCTCCTTTTACTTCTTCTTGTGTTCCCTATTCCTCCCTTTGTCCATCCCTCCCCCAGTCTGTGCCATTCATTGGGTCCTGATTTTCCTTCTGCTTTCTTTCTGCTGCCAGAGATCTCAGTTTCTCATGAGTTTGTCCAATGTGCATGTATTTTATTGACCTTCATTTACATTCGGCTCACTTCCTGTATAAATAAATCCAAACTGATGGGTGATTTATAAAACAACAGAAAAAGTTGTGGTCTGGCTGTTTCTGAACCCCCTTTCTGTCTCCTGAGACAGACTGTAATGGTGCAAAACCAGTCTGATTAACAGCCAAAGGAAAGGTCAGACTGCTGGGTAACTCAGATATTGCCCGACTCCAGTTCTGCTCTTCTGCCCAGTGGCCTGATAGCTGTGGCTGATGAGCATTGTATTACATTATGTAGAATGAGGCCTACAGTTGGTCTGACATTACTTATCAGGAGCTTTTTGGATTTGCATGAAAGCTCCCTGTGTTAATATAGATGCTGATTCCATCCACCCCTGGAAATGAGAAAAGCATCCACAAAGGAAAGTTTCTTTTTCCCATTCTAGTCATCAGTTTTCCAACTTCAGGGTCTTGACCTCTACACTGACAAAATAAAGAAACAGCCAGTCAGCAAAAGGCAGTTTATTTCACCACAGAGCACAAAGGAAAGGATCAGAAAAAAACTAAATATAGAAACATAAACATTGAAGGAATCTTCTGATTTTCCTTTTTCTGCTTGCTTTTTTAAAATTGTTTTACTTCATTTTGACGTTTTCCCCCCAGACATCCAGTACAAACACACTCACTCAGGAAAAAACAGAACAAGTGTGAGAGAAGGAGGGTTAGTTAACTTTATACCAGTTACAGTCATACCTGAAAATCAAAAATCCCAGCAACCCACAAGATGGATCATCTTTCAGCTAAATGTCCACTGTATGCTAGGTATTCAGCAAACTCCTCTGCTGTAGTAATGTACTATAGTGCTAAAAGCATATTCTTTTTCCATCAAGTTATTGTGCATATTTTCAACATAAAAAATTTGATAAATGCCTAAAAAATCATTTTAAATGGGTTTGTTGCTATTTTCAATTTGACAAGTTTTTTCTGTCTGGATTTTTATGTCTCTTAGACTTAAGAGGCTGAACCAATAATCGCTCCTCTGAAAATGCCTCCTCTGAACTGAGAATGATGCTGGAGCTGCTACATTCTCCTTCGCTTGGAAGGAAAATGTAAAGAAATGGGAGATCACTGGAGACTTAATACAGTCAAAAATTTACAGTATTCAGTGTATAAAAGGAAAAATAACATGCCTAAAAAAATCTTTGAAAACCAACTAACTGTGGTGCAGTGAGTGACATGTTGATTCACCTCTTGGCCAAACAGAGGAAACACTGGGAGTGAGAAAAGCATTCGGCTGATGTCCTTATTCTCGCCATACCAAAAGATGACTCAGTCATGTCAAAAAAATGTCTCCACTTTAATTAGCAAATTTACAAAGGTAGCACATTTATTTATTTACATTTTGGTTTTGAGTGCATTTTTACATCCTGAAAAGCCATTTTTTGTGCTCTCATGTCACCCTCCTCATGACTGATGCAACTAAAGGTGCAGAAGATTAAATGTTCTTGTTGGAGAATAATTTATTTGAATTACTGCTGACGCATAATAAAGAGCATCAAGCCTTCAGTTGTTCTAAGCATTTTGGGTGAGAACTTTTTTCCATCCCTTCAAATTTGACAAGAGTTAAATGTTTATTTACATTTGCAGGCTGTGTTGTACTGCTGGAATCAACTTTGTCACTTTTAGATTCTCCATTTTCATCAACACTGGCTTCTGAAGCTGCTAAAGTCTCTGTTACATAAACCAGCTTCCTAGAATTTGAATGTTTTTCTTCAATAATGCAGACATAAAACAGAGCGATGATTCCAACATTCAATTAGTTTAATCAGACTGTTTTAGTGCAGCACCTGTTTCCTCGGTTCCATCATAAAATATATTAATGCACAGTGCTATAAAATTTTGCAAGCAAGGGCCTCTAATATTTAAATAGCTAAAATAATTTATTTGTAAAATGGTAGGAATCAGTTTAGATTTTTGGAGCTTTTTTACTAGGAATTTATGCAGTTTTTTTGTTTGATTTTCTATGGATGACCTCACTAATAAAACGTCAGTATTCAAAATTGCCATCTAATTTCCTTGAGCTAATGGGCAGTGCCATTTTGAGCATAAGGATAAGAAAATATAGCCCTTTACTTTTATTGCTACCATTGGTAAAGATGTATAAAATGCATGAAAAGAGATGAATCGTGTGGAAGTTACATCATTTATTTATATATCTTCCTCATTCATTTAAGTTAGCTGTGGAGTTTTGGCCAGTTCTCTTGTCTGTAAAGATACACCTCTTCTTGGTAAAATTATTGGATATCATGGGATCCAATTCAATCATTTAGCTGACAATACGCTGATGTATTAAATCAAGAAAGTCTCTTGAAGACAATAAAGTCTGGTTGATCTAATTTTCTGATTTTAAATAGTTATTCCAAAAGAAAAATTGAATTGAATTGTGCTTACTTTTTAGAGGGAGATTATACCACTGTGAAAAAAGATTTGTTTATGTGTTCTATCACATCTTTATCATTAGCATCAATAAATGTAAAGGGGGTATTACATGTATAAAATAATCTGTATTGCCAAACATGCGTAAACAGTGATTTTCTTAGGTCTAGCAATTGCTCAGGTTCCTAGATACTGTTTCAGTCTGTTTATGTCTTTCAAACTGCAACACAAGTCAGAAATCTCAAGCAGTAGCATGGGGAATAGGTCAGTTATAGTTCAGCCTAGATATCTTCCACTGTTCCCTTCATATTTACCTAAAAAACAGGAAAAGCTAAACAATGAAAAGAACCCCCAAAATATATCTAGTAAATACTTCAAACCTGCCCCGAATGAAGTCTGGGGTGTTTGTGGGGTATTTAGAGAAGACAGAGACAAATCATAAGGGGAGTATAACTCAGAAGTTGTGTATTTCTTTCATCGAAGATGACTCTCTAATTAGCCTGTCTACCATTTGTGCTGGTAAAGGACGGGACAAACAGTCTGTCCATTGTACTGCTGAAGGCAGGAGATGAGAGGAGATTAGAAGAATAAGACTTCTTCTCTGCAGCTGTTCTCCCTCGTGTGATGTTGGGAGCAAAATACACGGAGATATGAAGCACAAGAGGGTCTCTCGCTTCTTCTCTCTGCTAAAGTTCACTGACAGAAACACTTGTGCAATTTTATTACATAACGCAGCATATGACCAGTCAGGGGCCAGACCCTCCACTCTGGTCACATGTACTGGAGGTGGAGGCCTTTTCCATCTGGCTCATGCTGTTCCAGCTCATGCTGTTAGTGACAACGCTGTCATCAGTCTTATGTATATGAGGGGAAGGAAACTCTCAGTGCTAATGCAGGTGTAGTTGGTGTTTCCCACCTTTCAGCTCAGTTGCACATTTGCAGAAGTTCAAAGCAGTGGTCAACATACATGTACAACTGCTGGGACGCACAGGTTCAAATATCAGTTAGATACACTCTGCTTCCACATGTCAGTGTCCATATAGGTTCATCAGAGTGTCAGAGCAAAGTCTTTCATGCCTGGAATAGTGGCAGGTTTCACAGTTGCAGTCACAGAAACCTGAAAGTCATTGCAGCATGATGTCTTTGAGGTTCTCCTGAAGAATTGTGTCCTTGACAGCGTGAAAGACGAAGCGGATGTTTTCTGTGTCCACTGCAGTAGTGAAGTGGTGGAACAGCGGCTTCCCCCGGTTTCTCCTCTTCCGACTGAACGACTGAACTAGGAACTCCTGGAGGAAGCAAGGCAGGAACAGGAAGTGTGAGTCAGTGTGGCAAGGTCCTAATTAAAGTATACCTACACCTACAACTCTTTTACAGTTCCAACAATAATGAAATGTATTTCATTATTGTTGGAACTGATGATCCTTAAATGATCCACCAAAACTACACTGTAAAAAATGAATTTAGGGGGTTATCAGATTAACAAAAGAATATCATGTACTTTTAACTAAATAATTTCATGTTTCAAACAAAAACGTGATACAATCATGTTGCATAAACAAAAAATTCAATAACTTCACCTTTATGAAATTTAATCATGTTGAGATAACATGATTCATTATAGTCAGAGTGATATAGTGCTAAAGCCGAGTGAGATCACGGGATATCACACGAGTTCACGCGAGACAATCGTTTTTATCTCAACTTGAATACGTTATTCAAGTTGAGATAACGTGATTCAATTTAGTCAGATTCATTTCCCTCTGAAGAGGATCTAGCGAGATCACGGGATCACAAGAGATTATGCAACATAACTGTTTTGCTCCTGGGAAAACGTCAGAGTGGTTTTAGTTACACGTTAAACTATAGATATTTGTTTTTCTCTGCAGGGCACTATTGGCATTTAAGAACTGCACTGAAACAGTTCTTAAATTTCTTCCAGCATTTAAGAACTGTAAAAAAAAGACTTTTTTTAAAAAAGACTCTTTTTTTAAGAAAAGTCTTTGAATTAACATAATTAAATCATGGAAAGGATTTTCACACGATTAAATAGTTTTCTTTCAGCATGAAGCATGTTTGTTGAGTTAACTTAATTTTCATGAGTTGGATCAACTTAATAAGTAGTGTGAAGGTATCACTGTAATATAAGTTGGTTTCTCCAGCGTGCTGTGGTGGTGCAGGGATTCAGCACACTGCATGTTTGGAGGCCTTAGTCCTTGACACAGACGTTGCTGGTTTGACTCCCGGTCCTGGCGATCATTGCTGCATGTCCTCACCCTGTCTGCCTCCTGTCTCAAAAAAATACAAGCCACTAGCGCCGCAAAAACTCTAAGGAGAAAAAAAAAAGAGTTGGTTTCAACTAAATTGCCATTAATTTTAGTCAAGTAAATTATTTGGTCCAAATTATTGCAAATTAGTTGCGCTGGCTCTTTTAAATTACATTGGGTCCAACTATAGTAAATGAGTTGAATCAACCTTAATAAATTATATTGAGCCAACACATTTGCTTTAAATTGGAATAACCATAATATATTAAGTTCAGCCAAAACTTAATAGAATAACCGTAATAAAATAAGTTGAGTCAACTCATTTTATTTAAATTAGAATAACCATAATATATTGAGTTGAGCCAACACTTTGATTTAGAATCAACCATAGAATAACCATAATAACATAAGTTGAGCCAACACAATTGCTTTACATTAGAATAACCTTAATAAATTAAGTTGACCTAACACATTTGCTTTAAATAGGACTAACAGAATTACATGGTGCTGAAATAAAGCAAAGTAATCAGGTGGAAAACCTTTCTATGATTTTTTTATGTTTATCCAAAGAGGTATTTTTTTCAGTGTATGGAATGCATACTTCATTTACAAATTGTTTAGATATTTTATTCTCTCTTAAATTTTATTCCATTCTGTAATCTAAAAAATGTTGGAAAAGCCACCTAAATGATAAAAATGATGAGTTCACTCATGAAATTTAATCTCAGCACTTCACATCACCATAGACACACCATAAACACACAGTGGTGACAGCATGATCCTGATAATGAATTTCTGCAACAGGAGCAGAGAAGCTGGTTAGAGCTGATGCAAGTTGAAGACTTGATAGGCTGAAAAAGATTTAACTGCAGGGCCGTGCAGAGACCTTAGGAGGAGCAGGGGCTCAAAGTTAAAAAGGGGCACATTGAGCAAGATCTTAAAACACCGTACAACAACATAGCAACAATATTAATCAAGAAACCAGGTTGCTGTGTATTGCAGACTTCTGCCCAGGTCCCTCTTAAAAATGAGATCTAGATCTCATTGGGGTTTTCCTGGTTAAATAAAAGAAATTTAAAAAAAAAAGAATCTAAGTGGATCCTACTATGTCATTGCCATCATGAGGGGAAATGCAAAGCAAATATAGTCTATATTTTCCCCAACAGGTATAAAGTTTCAGTTTCTGCTGAGGGTGGTCCTGGAGGGCTGAGTTGATCTGAGCCTGTAGCTGTAAAACAGACCAGAGGAGAGAAGGTTGCTGGTTATGAAGTTATGAAATAAGCAAAACTGCTGCTATTTTACTAAATAAACCCTAATAATATCTGACGGTTTAACCTCTATAACAACTTGGCTGCAGACTGCTTTATAAATCAAAAAAGCTCAAAGGGGTTAACTCTACATTAATTTTTGAATTTAGCACCTCCGAGATCTAGAATTGTAAGACTGGAATATCAAGGCAAAGAAAACTCAGTAGCTACTGGGAGGGGCCTCCAGACATTCAGGGGCCCCTAGAAAAGGTTTTTATTGTAACACAGACCATAGATCTAAACCTGTAGCATTCATTTATAGAGAATGACAAGGTCATTAAATTTCATGTAATGCATACAGCAAAGAAAAAAAAAGTACTTTTGGGATTTATTTAGGACATTTACTTTGTAAAAGTTTTAAGAATCAACTTGATAGTTTGATTCTTGTGTTAACATGACTGCAATATGGTGTAATCTTTTTGTTTGAGTTGGGTTTGTTCACAAATACATCACAGCAAATAACCAATAATCAGTGATTGATTTTAAACTCGGAAAATAAACCTGGTCTTCCTCTTACAGACTTCACCTTATAGATAGATAGATAAATCTTTGTCATTGTCAACGAAACAACGTCATTTTAAAAAGTGCCATCAGTCAGTGCATATGCTTAAAAATAACTGTCTCACAATTTACACACAATGTAAGAAATGCATAACAAATAACTGACAAAAACTAATAAATAAGAAAAGCCACTTTCTCACACACACTTCATTCATGATGATTAATGGTTGTTTTGATTGCATTTACTTTTGTTATTGCTGTAGAGTAAAAACTGTCTCTGAGACGGTTGGTTCTTGTTCTGATTGCTCTGTATCGTCTGCCTGAAGGCAGCAGTGAGAACAGAAAATGTTCGGGGTGAGAAGTGTTCATTGTGATGTGTTGTGCTTTCTTTAGACAGCGGTCACTGTGCAGGTCCTCCAGTGAGGGGAGAGGGCAGCCAATGATTTTTTGGGCTGTATTCAAAACCCTTATGCTCTCTATGGAGCACTTGTAGAAGGACACCAGCAGTTTCTCCTTGATGTTGTTCTTCCTGAGAACCCTCAGGAAGTACAGTCTATGCTGGGCCTTTTTTGTCAGCTCAAAGGTGTTCATGTTCCATGTGAGGCCCTGCTCAATGTGGACCCCCAGGAAACGGAAGTCAGCTACCCTCTCCACACATTTTCCCCCAATGGTTAGTGGTGTATTATCTGTTTTTTTCTCCTGTAGTCTATTATGAGTTCTTTTGTCTTTGAGTTGTTGAGGAGCAGATTGTTCTCCTGAACCACACTGACAGCCGCTCCACCTCACCCCTGTAGGCGGAATCGTCGCCTCCTGAGATGAGCCCCACCACTGTGGTGTCATCAGCAAACTTGATGATGGTGTTGCTGTGGTGGGCAGAGGTGCAGTCGTATGTGTACAGACAACAGAGCAGGGGGCTCAGCACACAGTCCTGTGGAGAGCCAGTACTAAGGCAGTGAATGTATGTTTGCCCACCCTAACTCTCTGCTGTCGGTTGGTCAGGAAGCTCATAATGCAGGTGGAGTGAGGGAGACCCAGGTCTCCCAATTTGTCCACCAGTCTGTGAGGGAAGATGGTATTAAAAGCAGAGCTGTAGTCTACAAAGAGCATCCACACATACTTAATAAAATCAATATTAAGGAATTATTGACCTTAATTATCACCAAGCTGAAAAGTTACTTGTAAGTTAGTTTTTTGTCTGCTGCTGCTGCTCCAGATGTGACAGAGCAGCATGGAGGGGTGTGGTCACAGCGTCCTCTGTGGATCTATTGGATCTATTGGCTTTATAGGCGAACTGGTGGGGGTCAGAGCCAGGAGGGAGAAGTGCTATGATGTGACCCCGGACCAGTTTTTCAAAACACTTTGTCACCACCAGGGTTTAGTGCCACTGGCCGGTAGTCATTGAGGCAAAAGATGTGAGGTTTCTTGAGTATGGGGACTATGGTGGAAGATTTCAGGCAGAATGGGACTGTAAACAGGGCTAGGGACTGATTGAAGATCCTGGTGAAGACTCCAGCCAGCTGATCGGCGCAGTCTTTCAGGAAACGTCCAGGGACGCCATCAGGTCCAGCAGCCTTCCTTGGGTTGACGGCCCCAGTGTACGCCTCACCTCGTGCTCCCCTACAACGAGGAGTGTGGTGTTGTGGTTTGCTTGGTGTAGTGTGGCTGCCTCTGTTGGCTTCACCTCAAAGTGGGCAAAGAAGAGGTTCAGCTCCTCTGCCAGCGTGGCGTTGCCTTCCGCAGCTGCAAGGTAGGTCCTGTAGTTGGTGAGATGTTGGATTCCCTGCCACACCTGCCTGCTGTCGTTGCTGTCAAGATAGCCCTCTATCCTCCTCCTGTAGTCGGACTTAGCCATTCTGATGCCTCTCTTCAAGTTAGCTTGGGCTGTACTGTAGACGGTCCTGTCACCAGACCTGAAGGCGGTATTGTTGGTCTTTAGCAGTCGCTGGACCTCCTGAGTCATCCAGGGCTTCTGGTTTGGGAAGACCCGGATGCATTTATCCACAGCTACAGTGTTAATACAGTTCTTGATATAGCACAGTACACTGTCTTTAAAAACATCCAGGTCCTGATATTCAAAAACATCCCAGTTTATCCTGTCGAAACAGTCCTGCAGCTGCTGTGTCGCATCCTGGGGCCAGGATTTGATGGTTTTGGTGATGGTTGGAGCAGTTTTCCTGAGGGGTGCATAAGCAGGAATTAAATGCAGGGACAGGTGATCGGACTGACCCAGGTGTGGAAGTGGTCCAGCCCTGTAGCCTAGCTTGATGTTGGAGTAGACTTTGTCCAGAGTGTTAGCCACACTTTACATGGTGGAATTTGGGGAGCGCTGTCTTTAAGTCTGCATGGTTGAAGTCCCCCGCTATGATGTGTACAGCATCTCGATAAGTGCTCTGCAGATGGCTAACGCTGCCATGCCAAAGTCCAATAGCTGTTTTAGTATTGGCATCCGGTGGTAGTTAAACAGCGGTTACCATGACTACGGTGAACTCTCTGGGGAGGTATTTTGGTCTGCATCAAACAGTCACATACTCCAGGTCTGGGGAGCAATGGCTGATGACAGTCGCTGTGTTAGTACACCAGGTGTTGTTCACCCCCCTCTGCTTTTAATAGAGTCTTTCGTTCTGTCGTGGCGCTGAAATGTGTAGCCTGCTAGCTCGATGGCAGAGTCCGCTACGTCTGGACTGGATGCAGCCAGGTCTCCGTGATCAGAAGAATACAGCTGTCCTTCACTGCGCTGTGAGATGCAGCCAGGTCTCCGTGATCAGAAGAATACAGCTGTCCTTCACTGCGCTGTGAGATGCAGCCTGAAGTCTCAGTTCATCCATCTTGTTTGCAAGGTTAGAGAGAAACAGGCTGGGGAGCGGTGGTTTGTGTGGTTGCCTCCGTAGCCTAGCTAGTACGCTGGCCCTGCAGCCCCGCTTCTGCCTTCTCTCTCTATGCCGCCGACGCTTCCTCCCTGCTGTGATGGTAATCCACGGCGCGCCGGGGCTCCTCGTTATGTCCCCCGGAATGTTGAACAAAAGCGTTGAAAATCAGCTGTGTAACATCTTGTTCGTAGCGGGCACCGATCGTCAGGAGATCGTCCCGACTGTATATTTTGTTTGTCCGGCATGACGAGTACAGAACACAAATCAACACGTACACTAACAGCCAGACATAGCACCGACCGAGAGAGCAATGAGCCGCTGCAACTACGAGCGCACACCATTTGTTAGATGTAAATTTTTTTGTGTGGTTTTGACCAAATAATGTGACTTGAGTTTTACCGATTTACTAAAAATTGTTGTTCAAAGATGTTTTCCATCCAATCAACTGAGTATAAATTATATATAAAAGAACAAATTGTGACATTTTCAGTTCCTCAACGTGTCGAAACACCTGCTGTTACATATTGATGAGAGCTTGATGTTCTATATCTGTAAAATTTAAAGAAAATTTAAAAACCATGTATCTCTTTCCTTCCAGTAAGCAGTTAGGGTTGATAAAGATAAAGAGACATCTCCCTTTTTTATTACTGTTTGAAGTTAAATCAGACCAAACTTATCTTGCTTTGGGTTAGCTGGAATCACAAAAAAGATTTTTATTTGCTAAATGAAACAAAAATGAGAGAAATAATATGCCAGAGATTTATTTGTTAATGCCTCTACAGAATGATAACAATCTCTTGAAACAATGAGGTAAGGCCCAGATGATCATGTTTTGCTTTGGCAACTTCTGACAGGTTAACAGACACATTTGAGTTAATTAGAGGCTAACCTGTGGATGTAGTTTAAAAATGTCTGTCAGTTTATCTGGTGTGTGTAAACGTCTGCTTTTAGCTGTATGTGGGTCTTTTACTGGCAACATTCTGGTCGTAACATGAAGACACATTTTAAGCTCTACTTTTTAAGAGGGACTGTACTGTGAAGCAAGAATAATACCTAAGAAGTAACATCAGGCTTAGTCATGAACTTTTACCATTATTGCTTAAAAACTATGATAAACTGTAAAAAAACCTAAAATAATTGGTCTATTTGAGTTTACTCTCCATCTGTTAAGAACTAAATCTGGTCTGGTGGAGACACAATGCACAACACACTTATGTTAAATCATCACCTAAAATGATCAGAATTCTACTCCAGAAGTATTCTCTAGTTGTGTTACTGTAAAATGAGATTGGTGGTTATAATGTGGAAAATATTGAAAGGTTTAGAGGTATGAATGTTTTTTTTTTTTTTTTTTTTTTTTTTTTACACAAAAACAACCAGAACAAATGTCTGTTAAAGAAGTTGTTAACACAGAGTTGGTCTTTGGAGGTTTTTCTTCTCTTCTCCTGTCTTGCTTTCTTTTCTTCAATGTTCTTTTCCTTTCTTAGAGTCAAAGCAAATCATGAAGGAATATTGGCAGAGGCAAAGCTTGAAACAAAGCATGATCATGAACATTCACAATCTGTAGCAGACAAAGCCTGTTTCTGATCAATCACCTGTACGTCATCCAGCAGGCGGGGGTCTCCTCTGAACTCAGGGAAGTTCTTGCGGATGTCCACAGTGCGGATCTTCTCCACTAGCAGATCAGTTTTGTTGAGGAACAGGATGATGGAGACATTGAGGAAAAGCTTGTTGTTGACGATGGTCTCGAAGATGTTCATGCTCTCCATCAGGCGGTTTGTCCTGCGGTCCTCCATCAATACCTGCACACAAACACACTCTACATTATACTTTGTATGGGTTGTTTGGTTCCAAGCCTTATCAGAGGAACAATTAATGATTCAGTCATAATCATATGACCCCTGATTTGAACTGGAGCCATATCTATGAGTACAAGCAGGGCTCCTCGGTGTGCCACAAAGGCAGCTTTGTATCAATCTCAAATGTTGAGATTCTTGTCCGTTTTATAAATCCAAAAGTCAAGAGCCTGCATGAAAAATATTTTTACAGTATCAGCATTACATAATAATAATAGTCTATCCTGTGATGCTCTCTGCACATTATTTAGATCACTAATTATTCTGAGTGGCTCTCATGCAGCCTACATAAAAGTGCTGCTGTTAAGAGTCTTCTATTGCTTTAGTGCTGCAGCATTAGTTCAGATGTGTTAAACCAGTCCTGCTTTAACCACCGAGGTGTGTGCAGCATTATGATGTTTGTATTAACTAACTAACCCTCCAGTGATATTTTAGATGGTTTACCTACAATTTTCATTTGTAATTTAGATTTTATGCAGATTTTAAGTTTATACAAAATATAAATCAACATTTTTAACTGTCCATCATTTTTACTCCCTGGTGCCCATCTCCAGTGGTTATTGGACAAGATGTTGGACAGGTCACCAGTCCATCACAGAGAAACAGGACAAACATTCATGCACACAACCTTAAACAGAGAAAACATTTGCATTGATGGACAACATGCAGAAAGACTCCAGGCTGTGATTTAAACCCAGGTCCTCCTTAATGTGCAGCCATTTTTAACCAGTATTTTCCAACTTTCAGTACATGTCATTTATATCAAAGAAACTGCTCATATTTACCAAAATAAATGAAATACAACAGTTTCAGTCAGACCATCTAGAACATCTAGCCAGGATTTAATCCTCATGCTCGCTGCTTTACTTTAATATTTAGCTTTACAGTCTGAGCACGGACTTTATTTAAAGCAAATATTAGTTTCTATCAGACTTCCCTCCAAATACTTTACCTATACTGACAGTTTTTAAAAAAATGTTTTTCATATTGGAGTCTCATTTGACATAATAAGGCTATCCAGTATGTCCTGTCCATATGTATGCTAATCAATTATGTTAGGCTCAGACAGCCTAAAGAAAATTTTAATCAGATCTGAACATTATTATATATTAAAGACTTTTTGTCTCTCATGTTTCAAACACATTTACATATATGGCTGGGTAATGTAATTTTTATTTTTTGTTTTGCACAAGAGAAAAATAGTTTTGATGCCATCTATACTATTTGTTTAACAAATATTGAAGCTGGCTGGAAAATCTTTTATTGAAGTAGCATATTGTTCCCATTCCCTAGACTATGGAGTGAAAATAGTCTCAAAATATCTGTGTCTGTGTGAAAGTATCTGTGCGTGTGTAAAAATATCTATGTGTGTGCAAGTTACTGGATTTGTAACTCGTGTAAGCATCTTTGTGTGTAACTTTGGATAATTGTGTCTGTGAAACATGATTTGTAGACCATAAAAAGAAAATAAACCTTCTCCTACACCTACAAATGTAGAAAAAGTACGCACGAGTCGCCAGATACACACACACAAAACTGCATTTACGCACAGCACGAGTATTTTAGAGACTCATTTCATGCTACCGGAGCTCCCAGATTTGTGTGTAAATGGTGCGTTTACATGCTAGTAGAAAGCTGGGTCATCTGAGTTTTGCTTTGAGTCTAGTGTTTTTATCCTCCAAGTTTTGTCACTGTGCTTGTGCCGAAGTGGCAAATACGTTAGTTCGTTGGAAAACTACGGTGGCCGACAGGTGCAAATGCGCAGCAAAAGAGAAAACATGCAAACAAAAAAAGACACGCGCACAAATTAAATGCGGCAAACAAAAAGCAAATAAAATGCAGCAAACAAAAAAGAAGACACCCCTGAATGAAATGCAGCAAACAAAAAGAGAGACGCAAACAAAAAAGAAGACAGCCCCGAATGAAATGCAGCAAACAAAAAATGTTGAAAATGGAAGTGCTCCAGACCACTAGGGGGAGTCAAAGAAAATAGCATTCATTTCTATGGGACCAGATGCAAGATTCAGAGAAAGAAATTTGAAAGAAAGTAAAGGTACGTATTACTATATTTCTTTTCAGATACGCCGTCTTTTATAATATTATAAATATTATAAAAGAAGACATTATATTATTATAATATTATTATAAATATTATAATAATATAATATTTATAATATATTATAATATAATACTCCCCCTAGTGGTCTGGAGCACTTCCGTTTTCAACACTTTTTGTTTGCTGCATTTCATTCGGGGGTGTCTTCTTTTTTGTTTGCTGCATTTTATTTGCTTTTTGTTTGCCGCATTTAATTTGTGCGCGTGTCTTTTTTTTGTTTGCATGTTTTCTCTTTTGCTGCGCATTTGCACCTGTCGGCCACCGTAGAAAACTGTATATCTCAGCACTTTCTTATAATATTCCAAAATTATTTATAGACATATTGTGCATTTTTGAGCGGTACAAAAAGACCACTGGGTGGCGGGAATGGTTCGCTGGCCGGAAAAACAGATACTGTAAGAACCACAATATGGTTCCACAATTATCCAAAGTTACACACAAAAATGTTTACACGACATACAAATCCAGTATTACACATGCACAGATATTTTTACACACCCACAGATATTTTGAGACTATTTCCACTCCATACTAGACTTTAATCTTACAGACAACCTGTTTGGTTAGCTGGAATGAGAAAACATAAGTGAGGAACCAGGGCTGTGAGAGGAGGAATGGTTGAACATCTCCTTTCTGTAAAATAATTTCTGTGTGCTGTTAAGTTCTTAAATTTGTGTGCATTTAAAAGAAATATTTAGAGACATTCTAAGCCTGACCTTTATAGATTCTAATGCATGCATGTGAGCTTAAGAATGCACTTGCCTGGTCATATTCTGAAGAAGACACCATGAAGAGAATTGACGTGATCCCATCGAAACACTGAAACCACTTCTGTCGCTGTGACCTCTGACCCCCAACATCCACCATTTTGAAAGGAATCTTTTTGATGACAAAGTCGTGCTCAACAATCCCTTTGGTCGCTTTTCTTGCAAACAAAATATCTTGCTTGCTTGGAATATAGCTCTGAAAACAGGAGAGAGTCATTGTCTTGTATGAGGAATAGAGAGCTTATTTGAGTGAGACTCACCAGCTGTCCAATACGGTCCAAGTTATCCAGGAAGTATTTGACTGATTCGCTCTGCAGGCATGAAGGAAAGAAAAGAACTTTTACTCAACTATCATCTTATTATTTTTTTGAGCACTGAAAGAACATAAATGGTTTAAAAAAATAAAATTAGAGCATCTAATATGATTATTAGAACAATTTCATTTCTTGGCCTTAAATGATTCTTGTTCCAGAGAAGAGGCTTCTTATTAAATAACGCATAAATCAATGCAAACACAGAGACCAGATGATCTCCTGTAATCATATCAGGCCTATTATGTTTCTGTTTAATATGCTGCTACTGCGTTTATAAACAGACTGGACCAGATGAGCAGAATATTTAATGTATATTAGAACCAGTAGCTGATCCAGTGCTAATTAGATCCAGCACTGGATCAGAACCCCACTGACGAAATAAGCAATACATATTTTTTAATCCACAGTTTGAATTTGGGATTTGACAAGATGCAGCAGTGTGTACTGGAGGTTCTCAAACAAAATCTGAGATTTTTGTATATAAAACAGCAGATGAGAGAGTGGTAATACAGGATGAACTTTTATACTTTATTGTAATCAAAATGAGGGCTCTGTCACAAGATGAAATTTTATTGTTGGTGTCAAGTAATTTCTTATCTTAATGGATTGAAGAGTGCAAGCACTTGCTGTTTGAACTGTGTCTGCTGCATCAGACATAAAGGCCCCCAACAGGATACTAAGAACATTAAGACTGCCTAAAGGGGGCGTGTTGTGGTGGCGTAGGGGATAGCGCGACCCACGCTTGGAGGCCTCAAGTCCTCGACGCGGCCGTCGCGGGTTCGATTCCCGGATCCGGTGACATTTGCCGCATGTCTTCCCCCGTCTGTCTCCCCCTTTCCTGTCAGCCTACTGTCATATAAGGGACACTAGAGCCCACAAAAAGACCCCCTGGTTGGGTAAAAAAAAAAGACTGCCTAAAGGTGTTCAATGAATGTGGCGAGAACATTCCCAGGTTTGTCTCACACTACCTGTATGAGCTACCATCTGATGGATTTGGCAGCATGGATGTGTATTTTTATTGGTAATCTGCTTAGCTGAATGGAGCAGCTGAGCAGAGACGTATTGAGCCTGAGGGAGGCAACAGAGACCCAAGCAAGTACGAACAAAAACCTTAGAGTAAGTACAGTTAATGAGCATTAATATTGTGTCATACAATGTGCATGGGTTGAGTGTAGGACGTCCAGATACGGACAAATCACATTGTCTTGTGATGGATAAACGTCTGGAAACGTGTGATGTATTGTGCAACCAAGTAAACACTTTTTTTTATCCAAGCAGGACCTAGAAAGACTTAAATCCCTGAATGAAAATTTTTATGGTGCAGGTGAATCTACCACTGGCTCTATCACCAAGTTAGTGCAGGGCATAATTTCTGCCGGTGTTGCAGTGTTGTGACATAAAAGTTACGATCAGCTGATTAAAGTGATCAAACTGGAGGTTGATTGGGCTATAGGATATTCATATTGAATATACATACATCTTATGAAAGCCCTAAGAATGAAGAAGTATTTCTTAATTAATATCTTGTGTCATATATCCAGGACAATCCATCCACTTCTTTTTTTACTCTGTTCAAAGCTCAGTGAGGTTCTTCTCTAGTTTGTGGAATCACTGGTGCCTTAGTTTATATGGCAGTAGATGATTATTTTATTTTTATTGTTTTTGTTGTTCTGCTTCATTTTTATGGACCATAATTGGGTCTAAATAAATAGGATTCATTGCTTGATTGTCTGATTGATTGATTGATTGATTTTTTGGGAGTCTCGTCTTTGCATAAATTCAGTTTTTTAAGGGCCTGCATGCTCACTCATTTATGACATTTTTTAAAGTATAAATATTTTACTGTGACTTTATTCCATATACGATAAATAAGTACTGAATACATCAACATTTTTCTTATCTTATTTTTATTGGTAATATGGAAAATTATAATTTTCCATAAAAAAACTAAAACAGAACAAGAACATAAGCAGTTTTTTGTGAAACGGTCGAGGTTACAGAAGGTTGCTGCTGACATCCTGTAAAAATAACTCCCATAAATTCCATTTTGCACAGAAAACAGGAAGGAAATTATTTAAATCTACAGATCAGTGTGAATTTGTAACAGGAATAGGAAAAATGCTGATCTGTATCAGTGAATAAATCATGTCTTACTGCAGTGGTTCACTCTTTTCTGGGAGAATATTTTTTTGTCCTGATGGTAAGACATTAAAAGTATGATATAATTCCTTGCATCATTGCACACAGGGGTTTTACTTCTTTTCAGTATACACCTGAATGCTCTCTATGGAGTTTACAGTTTAGGCTGAATGCTTTGTGCTGTTTGTAGCAACAGCTGATTTCACTTTATACTGCACTCTCTGCAGTATAAAATCCATTGACCACTTCTCCAAGCTCAGGTTCTGCACTTCATCACAGTTTTCTCTGCGCTCCTCAACCCACTGTTGAGCAGTAATGTGGATTAAGTGCATGATACTCTTTCCTCTGATGGACTACACAGCTCATCTACATTTTATGACGCTGCTAATTGATTTTTGAATGGAACAGCGAAAGTCTGGAACAGAGAAACGGTATAATCAGGTTACAGCTGTACGGCAGCGTAACCTGCAGTGGGTGCATGGCAGGTTTGAAGTTGGCAGACTTAATCTGAAGCCCAGCTTTTTGCAAAGCTTGAAATGGAATAAAACTTATTTTCTAACAATGGTTAATTACTAATTTCCTTTCTTCCTTTTACTTTCTTTGAAATACCCTTCCATTCAACAAGAAGCAGCTGTGCATGTGAGCACAGAGCAGAGAACATGGGCGAGGGAGGGACAGCACAAACCTGTTCAGCAATTTTAGTGCAGAAACACAAACTTGTACAGATAGCAGCTTTTTGCAAAAGTCCCTTCTTTCTGATCAGCCATGACACAGAGGCCTCTCTGTGTCTGGCCCCATATACAGGAAATGTGACCACAGTGACCCTGCTGGTGACCCCGCCAGTGACTTACAGTGTCGCACCAATAGGAAGCACAAAGCTGGAGATTTTGATTGGCAAGGCGTAAGCAGCAGTGGCAGTAGGGTGGAGGTATAGGGGGTGGAGGTTCAGAGGAATAGAGAGGGATTCCCAGACATGAAGGGATTCATAACAGACACAAGCAGGTATAGAGGATCAAAAGGAACAAATTCCAATGAATACATACATCAGTACTGTGACAGACTACTAGCGACCTGTCCAGGATGACCCTGCCTCTTGCCCGAAATGTTCACTGGAGATAGGTACCTGACCCCACTAGGGACAAGGGTGTACAGAAAATGGATGGATGGATGGAGATACATCCATCCATTAACATTAATTGAGTTAAAACCAATACAATTTTCTTGTTGACTTAAATAGCGTTTTCAAGGCAGCAGGGGGACTTTCATTTTCAAGTTTAACCACCTTCAAATGTTTTACAGTGAATGTAAGTAACAGTTGATGGTTCCTACCAAGCATATAGCTTGGTAGGAAACTACCCATCTTCTTGATAGGTGTGCTAAACAGGAAAAGTTATTCTGTCTAGAATTCATAATTCATAAAATTTGATGAAATTAAGAAAACCTAGATTCATTTGAACAAAAATGTTCACAAAATAAAAATCTGGTTTTAAGCCATGCAGGTCAACAAATGAACAATAGGCAGTGAATTAAAAATGACTTTGTGCAACAATTTTAAAGCTTTGAGTTAAGAATCGTGGTTGTCATCTTTTAAAACCCAGCAAGGTAAGGAGATATCATCACTATGATTTGCAGAAGCATCATATCAATGTCAAATAAGTAAATTATGCTCTAAGGCCAACAGTATTATATCATATTTCACTATCAGTTTTTCTCATTGAACCTAACAAACTGACATTTTGCTTACTGTTAAAGACTAAAACGTAAATTTTTCTAGAATAATCTGTAAATTGTGTTCACAATTGTGTAACTTTTAGCTGGAACCATCCTGGAACATTAGAGTTATAGGAACGCCACGGCTGCTGATAGAGGCCTGCTGACACACAGCTCCTCTCTGCAGTGTTTGTATGCTGGGCAAATGAAAACCTTGTTTATTTATGAGTCTATGCTGCAGCATGGTTGTACAGCCTTGTTTTGGTTGGGTGCAGAAGGTTAATTTGTTTATGTCCTATATTTAAGAGAATGTTATCTGGGTGTGGTGGGAACAGAAAAACCAACAAGTAAACAAAATCCTTGCTTGTGCTCACTTGTTTTTCCTCCCTCGGTCTCCACTTCCCTGTCCCTTCTTTTCTTCTTCTCTTTGGACTTTCCTTAATTCCTCCCTTCCTCTCTTTTTTTCTCTCTCTTTCCCTCCCTCCCTTGCCCCACCTGCCGGAAACACAGCTCCAGCTGTGCCTGGGAAAAACTGACTTTGGTGTCCCCAGAAAACCTCCCTGAGCAAGGAGAAGTGGAGAGAATCTACGTCAGCACATTTACTTCAAAATAGAGATTTAGTTGGTTTTTATTAAACCAAAGGGCTGACAAAACTCCTCTTCCTTATTGCCAGTTGTTTTTATGCAGTGTCTACTTTCTCTATTCGCTTTTTAATGAGGTTTCAAATGTATTTAAACCACTGACTTAATGTTTTTACACAGACTTGATGCTTTTTCAATCATTTCTGTCCAGTTCATGACAGCTGTCATTGGCATTAGATGTGAATCTCCAGGAAATACTTTTTAAAACTGTTGAAAAGCTAATAAAATTCAGATTTATTTCAGGCATTGTGATTGTTCTCAAGATTATGACAAATCTAGCCTAATAAAACTGGCCTCTTGTTCTACACTGTGTGTTTCATACAGAATGTTTTGAGAAATAATAGCTTCCTGCAGGCATTTAAAATTTTAGCCAATCGCTAACATTTGCTGGTGATGAATGCGTTATGCGTTAAAAGTTTATCGGAAATTCCCTGCGCTCTAAACAACCATCCTCCACAGAGAAGAGAGAAGAGCCCAGCGGAACTAGGCAGTGTCACCAACACAGACTGAACGGCTTCATTCACTTCCTCCTCTGCTATTGCTAAAACTACAGTCAGACTACAATTCGAAAACCACAATTCATTCTCAATTTCTTCTTCTGTTCACTGATTGGCCCAGATTGTACCGGAGACAATCCAAGTGAATGGAATAAAGCCCAGACTGTGCTGGAAGCAAGAGATTTTTTTTTTTATGGAATAGCACAATAACCTTTTAGCTTAAAACTAATAAAACACAAAATTCTGGCTCTCAAAAAGTTATGTTTTCAACAAAAAATATTTTCAATGCAAAGTCAGCACATTTAAAGAACGACTGAAAAGAATATCCATGACAGGTCCAGGCTCCTGGTCTTTAATTTACTTAATCAATGCAGCATGGCTGCTGGCATCCTTCAACTCTTGTGTATTGTTTGGTCTGCTGTTTGTCTCTTAAAAACAATCCATGAATTCTATATCCAGGCCAGTTTAGTGCACAATAACACCATGGTGGTTAAACCACGTAATGATTCTTTTGACAGTGTGGGTGGTGCAACGTAAATCTGCACCCCCTTCAAGCATTCTGAGAAAGGGTGTGTTATTTTGGACTTGATAAAACACAGTGACCAAACACTAGCAGATTAAGACTTCAAAACCTTGATTTCTAAGTGAAAAACAAAAATTCCTTTCATATTTAGAAAAAAACATAGGACAACTGAGCAACAATCCATGTAAAAGAGGTAGAAGACTTGTGACATGATCTCTGCTTTTGGACTGTGGAATGTGACAGATGAAGTCCATGATATGGATATGGATATGTACCTGTGTACAGTGACTGTAGTGAACCTCTCTCATTGCCTCTGCTACTTGTGCATCTTTTTACACCCCACCTTTCCTTCCACTGAACTTTACATTCATATGAAAAGCCAGTGTTTTCAGTGAAGGCCTTCAATGGCTCAACCATTTTGTTTATATTCTGGATTTTGGGTTTTCTTAAGTAGTAACCAAAATCATCAATATCAACAGAAATAAATGACTAAAATGTGTCATTTTGTGGATAATGGACCTATAATACACAAATATATATTATATATATATATATATATATATATATATATATATATATATATATATATATATATATTGAATTACTTAAATAAATGATATAATGTACTGAGATCCAGCTGTATCTTTACATATTTTGTAACTTTTTGATATAAAAAAATCTCAAACAGTTTGATAGACTGACCATTAGGTAAAAGTCTCTCTCAGTTGCATGGCCTGATTTTAGCAATATATTCATTCATTTGTTTCAGAAACAGTTTTAGCCTATCAAGGTCAGGAAGAAGGATTGATCTAAAATTGAGTGGGAGGGGGTGCGGGGGCATTCTGAGTTTTAGAGCATTCTAAGGGTGTATTAACAACAGCCCTGTTTAGTCTGTCTTAATCAGATTAAGGTTGTGTTCACACCGCAGCCTGAAGTGACCCAATTCCTATTTTTTGTCCAATCGGACTTTTTTTTGTCGTGGCCATTCACACTTCCAAATATATGTGACCTGTATGTGTTCTCCAGTGTGAACGGGCAAACGACCTGAAAGTGTCCAGCATGCACAGTAGGGGCGCAAAAAATGTCAGCGTTCTAAGTGCTTTGCCAACCGCCATAAAAAAGAAGTGCTCAGTGTTTGCAAAAGTAAACATGAATGCTAATGGTGGAGCATTTCTTACAATTTTGTTACAATTCAGAAAGCGCGGACTCCCCTCTGTGCTTTCTGAGGGGAAATTGGAGGGGAATCCCAAACAGCTGACACGGTGCACTCCGAAGTCCAGCGGACATTGGAGGTTATACGTGGAAACAATGTTAATGTTTAATCAACATTTCCTGCAAAAAATATAGAAATGACAAGAGGAGGAGTTGGAGTGAAATTGCTACCGCAGTTGATAAGCCCGGTAACTTTTCAGCTGTTCTTTGTTAACGTGACATAAATAGATTAGAATGATTTTCACTCAGTCAGGACTGACAATAGAGCCACATTCATTACAGGTAGATTGTAGTAAAACATTGATTAATGCCTGGTCTTAAAACTAGTTAACTGGACTTGTAGCTATTATTTTGTGCCCATTGTTGGACGGCAAGATGGAACCCGATTGAACTGTTACACCTACAGGATTTCTGTCAGCTAATGTGCGATCTCTCAAGTTTTGAAAATGGGCCAACAATCGGCCGACAACTCAATTGTGTAATGTGCGCTGGGCATTACAGTAAGGAAATGCAGAAGGTAGAGGTTCATTCAGTGTCATCAACAGAAAGAGAAAAAGGCTAGAAGAAATAACAACGCCGATAATTAAAATGAGGTCGATAGTTTTAATTTATTGTGCGATTAATTAATTTATTGTTTATTGCGACAGGCCTAGCCAGCAACAACTTAATCCTCATTATTGTCAGTCGTAGTTGTTATTTTTCTTCCAGCTTGGGAGTATCAGGGCACAGAATAGGAACATTTGTCAAGTATCAGTGACGTTCAGGTCGGATGAATGCGACCTGAACATTAGGTCACATGTGAATTGTGACATATCGAATACCCAAGTGGCCTGTGTCGCATTCGAAAAGAATCAGATCTGTATTGTTCAGACTGTCATGAAAAGATCACATACAGGTCACATTATTTAAAAAAAAATCATAATTGGGTCATTCGTTTGTCTAGAAAGCCCGATTTGTTTGGGAAGTATGAATGCAAATTAGAATTCCAAAACAAACTACAAAAGCTAGCTCTGATCTACCAAAAACCTAGGTCTACAGAGTTTTAGCCATGTAACAAGAGTGAACTCTGATGCGGTTGGAAGGCAATTTCTTTAGTTTTAATTTAAGCCATCTGTATAGAAATCAGGTAAAAAATAAAAAAAGTAAAAAGTACCACATCTCCCCTCTCAGAAGAGGAAGTAGAGAGTGAGTGAGTAGAGAGAGAAGGGGGGGGGATGTGGCGCAATGATCGATCATATTCCTGGTCTTATTTGGAAGTAAATATAAAACAAAATCAATATAAAACCACTACTTTTACAAAGTTTGAAGTCTCTACTGTCCAACAGAAATGAAATGCACACTTCGCAAGGCGTCTTTTTTTTTTTTTTCAGACGTATTTTAAATGCATAGCGTTATGCCCGCCACAGGGCGGGCGTGGACTTCAAAGGGTTAAACCCTTGTGTGTCATTTCTTTGTTAGGTGATGTCAGGTGTGTTTGTTTGTGCAGTCAGTTTGTTTTTATTTTTTCCCTGAGTTCAGTTTTGTTTCTTTGACCTTTTTATGAGCTCCGTTTATCTTGTTATTTATTATCTTTGGGTTAAAATAATATTTTTCTAATATATCCTGTGACTCCTCCAATTTTTAACTCGGTCCATCACACCTTCCCTGAACCAGACCAGTTACTCCACGTTCGTCATTTATTGTGTTCACAATAAACTCACTTATACATATACAACGTCTTCTGTGTTCTGCATGTGGGTATCAGAAAACTGGTGGAAAACTGGTACCCATCATGACACTTATTTTCATGATCGTCTTCTGTGGCCAGCGGTAGGATTAAAAAAAAGCTTCTGTGCCCTGTGCAATACACTGTTTATCAGTGTTTATTAAATACATCAGGAAAATGCATTGCACTGCTGTCAAAGAAACATTTCAGATTGGATCTGCTGCATGGGACATGTGAGATGGAGCTCCATGGGGCTCCACTTCACCAGTTTCATTTATACTCAAAAGAACAATAATTGCATCTTTAGAAAGTCTGCAAATAAAAAAGAAGTTATGCTGAAAATGAATTAATGCTTCCTCTGGCTTCCCTCTCTGCAATTCTGAGCCGATCACAGTAACTTCTACTTTCTAGTTTTCAGCTATAAGCATTTCTTATGACCCTGTTGCTTTCAGTGGAGGACTGATTTTCTTGGGTCATTACTATATAAGGTTGAATGGTATGTCAGTCATCATGCAGATCCAGTGATTTGAAAAAAAAATTCAGATCACTAAACTCTCTGAGATTAACAATAGATCTAGTCAAATTTTTGCTTTAGTTGAAGACATTAACTACTGTTTCTGTTAACCTTTTTCCCATACTTGTTATCAAAGCTGCACCTGTTGCTCTCTATTCTCATTTGTTTCCATGATCTACTTTTATGTTTCTTATCCTTCTCAGCTGCATTTCCCTTCATAGTAGCAACTTGGTTTAAATTAATTCTTCAACAGGTAAGACTAGTGCTTGACAACCATGTTTAAAATCCACTGAACGTCTGAGTGTGTGTCCAATTACTGAACTTAGTTCAGTGCTTGTACTAGCAGCACACACTGTTTCAGCAACACCATGGGATTGCAACTGTGATATTTCTGGGGTTGTTTTGTGGCTCTTGGTAGAATTTTTGTATTTCTCACACTGCATAAGGCTCTCTGAAGTTCTTAACCCTTGTAAGTGCCAAGCTTTTTTGCACAGAATGAATGTAGCATTTCATGGGTTGGCCACAGAAGTGAGCCAGTGGCAAAGACGAATGCTTGTCAGGCCAACTGGCAATACATTTGCATTTATCCATGACAAACACAAAAAAACTGGGTAACTAGTAGACGTATTTTAGCATCAAGCTACCAGCAGCCTCATTGCCTCAAGTCATAGAATGCAATGAATATCTATCTGCACTACTTGAAATTTTGGTTCTCAGAAAAGCCCAGTAAAATGAAAAAAAAAAACAACGAACTATTGAAAATATTAAATGAAAATTAAATAAATAGACCTGTGTTACATGCTCACACTTTGCTTCCGCCTCCTGATTATTTATTTTTGTTTTATTGTTGGCACCTTTGACAGTTCACTAGTGGGGGAGGGGCACAGCCAGCTCAGGTGTTTTTAGCTGGGCTGGTGGCGCACCTGAAATTGATGAGTGATAGTGGTGAGTACGAAGCTGTGGCAGCAGCGGAGTTTGGGGAAGAAAAATTAATTAAAAATACAGCGCAGGAAGGCTCTGGATGAAAAAGAGTACCTTCACCTCGGGACGGATCCACCCAGAGGGGGAGCGTCGGAAGTTTTGGCCGGGATGAAGTTTGTTTTTGTTTGTTTTGACTTGTTTTTGGAAAAATCGGCTGGACGCTAAGAATCCTAGCACTGGGGAGATACAGTCCTGTCAAGACCGACCACCGACAGAGTCACGAGACGTGCGGTTTTTAGGAAAAGAGAAAAAAATAAAATAAAATAAATAAATATTAAAAAGAAAACAACAACAAAAAAACTATTAAATGGAGTGGCTGATGGACTAAGGATCGCGAGTGCTCGCCCCTTCTCAATGGATGCCATCTGGTCGAGAAACATGATCTACTGACTGGACACTTAAGGTAAGCTCCCACACACTGAGTGTTCCGTCAGG
The DNA here is from genome assembly GCF_019740435.1 of Gambusia affinis. Taxonomy (NCBI): domain Eukaryota; kingdom Metazoa; phylum Chordata; class Actinopteri; order Cyprinodontiformes; family Poeciliidae; genus Gambusia; species Gambusia affinis. Next base: position 31,728,750 of record NC_057871.1, on the reverse strand, counting down.
TGCCCATTTTGTTTTCTTTATTTTGTTCCTTTTTGTGTAAATCATTACGCACTTATTGTTGCAGCCCTTTCTCTCCCGTAATCAGCATTAAAAAAAACCAGGGTGAGGGTAGCGAGACGTAACACCTGTCATTAACATATTTAAGACTAATTTACCTTTTTAATTAACCATATAAAACATTTCAGGCCTTAATTTTAGATACATGAATTTAAGGCTTTTTAAGGAAACACACTGATGTATGGAGAGAGTGGCATATTATCAATCAGGAAATCTCTTCAGGTATGGTAAGCACCACTGGAGATATGAGTTTATCAGAAATGTTTATCAGAATAAACATTTCTCATTTTCATACAACTATGACCAGTTTTGACATCTTTTCAAATAAATCTAGATCTAAAAGTAGGCTGTTTTTTATAAAACCCAACTGTGTCTCACCAACAACAGTGTCCAAAAACTCTTGAATTCCGTTAGCCACAATCTTATTATTATTATTGAGTAGACATATGTTTCAAATAATCAATAAAAGTAGGTCATTGTTTGGTTTCAGAATGAGTGTTATGAGACCTTGAATAAAGGTAGAGGGGAGATTGTTATTCTTTAAGTCTAACCCTGTTATTATTTGATTTTAGTTGCCTCTATGATGAACTCTTTGCATAAAGTCATGTGTGAGCATGTGCACCAGTCAAAGGTGTTAATTATAACCTGTCAAATGACCGATGGGCTTAAAATTTTCCTGTCATTTAAAAAAATAACTGGTCAAATATGGAAAATCTTCCGTTATCGCGACCTCTGGTATGTATATAAAACACATTCACAACAGCAACAAGATGGAAATAAAATAAAGTCTTCTGTTCTGAGCTTAACAATAAGAGGAGCTCGGCTGGGGACTGCAGCTCCAAGACGGAGCTCAGTGTAAATGGGCGGCGAACTGCATGAGGAAGCATTGAAGTGCTACCAAATGTTTGCCATGGAGATCCAAGAATGTTGATAAGGAAATGACTCATGAACATGGAAAGAAAACATGATTTAAAGCTCAAACCTAAGCAATTGATGGTGACATACACACACCACATAAAGGCTGTTCACTTTTTAAATAATCCTTTTGTTTTAGAAATTTTGGGTTATTTTTTCTGTTGTTGGACAATGGTACAAGACCAGACTTTTTCTGCATTGAGAATGAGTGGTCAAAAAGTAAAAAGTTGTAAAGAGAACCATGTTTCTCCCAAAAGGGAAAATTGAAGGATGAAAGAAACTTTCCTGAAACAACAGGTCTTCATTTGATGTTTGTGTTTTTCGTCTGGTTAAAGAGAGTATGTCAACAAATTCAGAAGTTTGAGAACTTCTGAATTTCAGTCAGAAATGACCACATCGCCTGGTTGAAATACCAGTCGCCATGTGTGCAAGTCAACAAAGGTAATACAAACATTTAAGTGAATGTTGAGTTTATATGATGTTTATGCAGTGCATCATTCTAACTTTTGCCTTGTTTTTGTTTTCTAACTGCAAAGAGGATCTTACGGTAAACACCTGATTGACAACATATAAGCCTCAAACTCAACCTTTGACTTGAAAGACCATATCTGTGTTGCACACCCTCCTGAGCAAAGTCTAGACTCAGTAACTTGTTACTCTTGATCAACCCAGAGCAAGAGTCCTTTTATGACGTGTATTTCTTCCACCATGGGAATCCCTTATATGGACACATGCTGGGGCTTTTTCAGATCTCAGGAATACTGTGAGGAAACTGGACAGGAAATAGAATCAGTTCTTTTTTAACTGAATGTTAAAATAGAAATTGTTTCTTTAAGTGGATTAATCATAGTCTGTATTTTTGCTAAACTTTGGCTTATTTTCTTTAACTTTCCATATTAAAATGCTGACAAACCACATTGATTTGTGTGTTGTAGTGTAATTTTCATGGTAAAATTCAGCTACCAGTAATTTAATATAATGTTGATTTTTACAATAAAATATCATAATGTTTCATACAGGCCTACTGTGTTTTTCACTTATGTAGACAGTATATGCGTTTTTTATAGTAAGTTGCCATAAAGTTTGCAGTTCTGAACTGTTAATGTGACAGATGCCAAAATATTATACTGTAATGCTTCACAAAGTATGAGCGTGTTTACTATGGTAAAACCACATTTTAGGATATACAGTAAAATACCAGCAGCTGTGGTCGCCAGGATTTTACAGTATTTCACTAAAAACGGCCAAACACTGTCAACTGTGGTTGAAAGAATGTTACTGTATTTCAATGAATATGGTAAAAATACTGGCAATTTTGGTTGCCAGACTTTTAGTATTTTACCATAAATTAGAGCCTTTTTTTTTTTTTTTTACAGTGTACCCTTAGAGTTAGCTGAGCCGTGTCGGATCATGTAATGGAAAATGAGTCCAGCTGGACTGCACCAGAACCGAACTGGTCAGAGGCGGGCTAGTGAAAAAGCACCTAATGAAGCTTATGCATTACTTAACAAAGACCATAACTTGGTTATTCCACATATTCATTCTCTGTTTCACAACAGACAAGTATATTGGGACCTTCAGGAGATTTTTCCTTAGCCGTTATGATCGATTTCAGCCAGGAAACAGTTTAAAAGGCTTTGTATTTTTTTATACATAAAGTATGTATATTATGTATATTATACATAAAGTATAAAAAAATACAAGTATGAATAAAACATGCTTCAAATATATTTATATTATTGCAATTCAAAGCAGAGCCACAAAACAGAGTGCAGATCTGCTGCGGAAGTCAAAAGTTAATTTATTCTGAGGTTTTTTCGCTCATCACTATATGTGTAATAGGACATCACATGTAGCTGCTCATGTTGGGAAACTTGGAGTCTTGCATGAAAACAAGACTCTGCTTTCCTGTAATGCATAGTTGTACACAAACTACCAATTAATATCTCAGTGCAAAGGAACACTTCAGGGAATTGTAATACTAAAAGGCTGCATGAACACAACAACCTGGAAAACTGTCTTTAATCTACTCACCAGCTGGAACTCAGAGCGGCGTGTGTATGCCTCCCGTATGCCGGCATCCATCCAGAGCGCACTCAGTGCCATCACGTAGAGCTGGAACTCACCAGGCTCCACCCCCGAGGCACCCACACGCCCCTCCCATGACATCACCAGCATGCCTTGCTTCTCATTCTCACAGCTCTGCCAGGTAATGCCCAGTTTGTCTCGGGCATCCACCAGCACTCGCATACCCTACAGACAACGAAACATTACCAAAATTCAAAATGGCAAAGGATCAGCTGCTTTTTTCACAGTCACATTACTGTATAAATATGAGATCAGACATTACAAAAAGTCAGGTGCACCCAAATGTTCTACTGAATTGTATTATATAGGTTGACATTTTACAATAATTTTTTTTTAATTATCCGTCAAATTAAGGTTAGATTGACCTCTAAACTGTTAATAACAATCTAGTAAACAAAGTTATATAAAATTTGAAACAAAATTACTGAAAATATGAACATATATGTGAAATGGAAGGAAAAGATTGTTTACATTTTGTCAAAAGAAAACTTTGTGATAAACGTGTGTTTACCCTCCTGAGACAACGTTTTAACAAACTACATTTTGCTGCAATTACAGCTGCAAGTCTGTGGAAGGTATGTGTATGTCAGGTTAAACCATCTACAGATTGGAAGAAGAGAGCATGTGAACATACATTTCAAAGCTTTACTCTGAATCTCAACTGGATTTAGTTACGCACTTTGGGAATAAAACTATTGCATTGCAGCTCTTCCTGTTACAAACTGCAAATGTTTCACCTTGGATGCTGTGCAGTGTGCATTTTTTTAACACAATGGATTTTGCATATAGTCCAAAAAGTTTCATTTTATTGTCGTCTCAGCTAATCAGCTTATTTTGCTGGTTTGTTGGGTTCCCTCCATGGGTTTTAGCAACATTTTAAAAGGGCCTTTTCATGGCTATAATAGTTATTGCAAGATCACTGCTAACTAATCCAAGAAATCCCTAAGGAACCTACAACAGCATTTATGATTCATCAATAAGACAGAGAGACTGGACATACATGTGTTACAATGTAACACATGTATGTAGAATGATTAGAATGATTCTTGATGATTCCCAAGACTACTGGGTTAATATTAAGTGGAATGGTGAGCCATAAGTGGAACTTGTTGGGATACAAGTGTCTACTTACATCTGGTTTAAACCGAACAGAAATTCAGCAGGAGATCATTATGCAGAAAGACACCAGCATGTCCGCCTCTCTAAAACATAAAATAAATCTAAGGTTTCAGAGCTGCCTGGTTTAAAATCTAGTTAAGATGTTGTGGTATGACCTTAAGCAGGCAGTTCCTCCTCATCGGTATTTAAATGTGGCTTAAGTGAAACATAACTACAAAAGATGAACAGACCACATTCCTCCAGAGCAGGGGTTTTCAAAGTATGAAAGGGTGAGCCCCCCTCCAAGGAGCACAATGCCTGCTGCGCCTCCCCCCCCCCCCGAAGGTGGTGGGTGGGGGGCGTTGTAAAAACTCCACCTTCAGCCCCGCTCTGGCCAAAACCAGTGATGGCATAGTTACTTTGAAAAAGTAACTTTAATCGGACTACTGATTACTCCTTGAAAAAGTAACTTAGTTATATTACTGAATACTGACTTGGAAAGTAACTAAGTTACATTAAAAGTAACTGTTTATTTACATTCAGCAGCTGCTAACAACAACGCTCCACCTCCTGTGAAAATCACATTGATCTTTGCTAATACTTAATTGTAAGCTATTTTATAATGGTAACATCAACAATGTGTCTCCACTGATAAGGTTGAACTGAAGAGGAGATTGTACAAAAAAACAGTACAAAAAATAAAAAACGTGAGTAATTTGTGTGGTCCACTGTTGTCTGGAAAACTCTAAGAAGGATTTTAAAGCCCCCCTCCCCCAGCCTCCAGATTCTGCGTTACGGCCCTGCGTTTGGTGTCACAGCACAGAGCTCCTCCTGCAGCTCCACAGCTCAGATGGCTGCACAGATTTGTGACACTTATCTTAATATTAATAATTATAATGATGTTAAGTTGCCATTATAACTATTGCCAACTACGGACACGTTCATTCGTGGCTGTTTTCACGTTTATTGCGCTGTTCATATTGGTCTCGATGTTTGCAGTTTTCTGGAGCGCAACGCGAAACTCGACGTCATTCAGAGGTAATATATTAACTTGACATCAACAAAGACTCAGCGGGACCGATCATCCGGGAAATGATGGACAGAAAGAGACTGACTAAAACTACCTTAATGACGGACAAATTCTGGGATTTATTATGAGTCTCTGATTATTTCCAAGCCCAAATGAGTAACTTCACGTTCAAAAACGAGCCCAAAAAGGCGCAACCAGCAAATCGTTAAATTTTCAAACGACTTAAAAAAAATGAAGCCCAAAGCCGCCTATAATAATCGGACTTGGCGACAGAAACTCAAAATAGTTCCAGTTTTTCCACCAACAAAATGCGCATCTCCCTCCATTGTTTACATTTCTGTCGCATAGAGACGTCGGTCACTCGACAAGACGAGTAGAGGAAATACGATTAAATAACTAAAGAAGATAGTAACGCAGTAACGCAAAAATGATTTTGATAAGTAACTGTAGTCTGACTACTGGATTTGAAATAGCAATGCGTTAGATTACTGGTTACTGAAAAAAGTGGTCCGACGTCAGTAACGTTACTGACGTCACTGGCCAAAACATCCTCTAAGGGGGGAAACATTTCCACTGATCCCCGCTCCACACGCGCACCCCACAGTACCAACTTTTTCCTAAATCCACAGAGTTGATCGTGTGCGTAAAAGACGTTTCTCTCACATCAGTAGACAGCAAGCAGATAGCTTTTCCGGTTTATTTTTTCCCTCGCACCGCGCCTCCCCTAAAGTGCTCTGGCGCCCCCCAGGGGAGGCGCGCCTCACACTTTGAAAACCGCCGCTCCAGAGGAATGCTGAAGATTCATTGCTTCTTGATGGTGAATGTTCCCCTATGGGTTGTGCAACCAGTTATTAGGCTTAGGGACTTACTCTTTTAGACAGAGCTCAGGTTCACTGTGCTTCACACAAGAGCACACAGCTGTTTTGTAAAGCAGGCTGTCACAGCTTGAAACATCTCTGTCAAATACTTTTTACCAGTTTTTAGGAGAACACAGGTCTTTCACTGAGCCTAGAAATGGAAGCTAACAGAAAACAAAATGTTTGACCCCTGAAGTACTTTGATGAACCATTTCTGAATGATGGCCTGGTTTAAAAACAATTATTGCTATGTGAAAAACTCAGTTCTGTCAGTGACATGCCAAATCCAGAAATGTGCTGAATTATTAAAGCCGGTATACTAAACTCTATTCAATTTGTTTTAAACCGCTTTGAACAAAGTAAAGCTGTGATCTTGGTGGTTAAATGGACGTACATGTGTGGTATGTCTCTGCCAATGACTCACAACCACCTAATCTCTGAAATACTCATCTAGTCAAGTTTGTTTGCACAGCCTAGTTGTAGATAACCCCGGTTAAGGTCCTTATTTGTTGTATTCACTTTTTGGTGCTTGTTGCCTTTATTTCATCTTATTTTGTGTAGTATATGGTTGACTTCCAGTTTTTGATTTGATGCTTTTATTTTAATGAGAGAGCTTCTGCTGTTTATGTTGTGCAGCGGCAACTTGACTACAGAAGGAACGGAAGATAAGTTGCAACAGTGTTATAAAAATGTATCTTGTTATTAGTGCCCCCTTGATAGAGGCACAAGGTATGTTTATTTTGTAAGTAGGATATTTCTAATATTGATCAGTTGGAATTTCAAATGTTACGGTTGTTCTGTAGCTTACTGTCTTTTTGTGTTTGTGTTTGTACATACAGCTCTTACAATGAAACTAAGGATTTACTTCAATAAACCTCACTGTTCATCAGTAAAGCCAAAATCTTTCATTTGGGGGGTGGGTGTGGTCTGATATACTAATCTTACATTCAACAGCCCTTTGTAAACCCACAACTTCCTCTTCCACTGGCCCAGTTTAACATTTTCTCCAAATTTATGAGAAAATCTTCTAAAAATCCCAAAACAACCTGACACAAGGAAAGTCAAGGAGAGATGGATGGTTATTCAAACATGAAAGCTTTTTTCACAAGTGCATCATCAATATGTGGATGTTTGCAGTCAGACAGAAGAAGGGGCCCATGTGGGGCACTTTTAAGGCTAATCCCACATCTGAAAGGTGTTATCATGAATGAATGGATGTTTTAGATCAGTGGTCCCCAACCTTTTTAGTACAGTGGACCGTTCAACCCTTTGTAAATTTTATGCGGGGGGGAGGGGGTGCATGTTGTGAGGATCGAGACTGATGCAGTTGTTTCTTACTCATTCTGCTGCATGTTGGCACGCAAGACGTAACCGAAAGCAACCGGTTTATGATTTTCAAAATAAAAGCTCCTCCAGACTCAATACATAAAACGGACATATTTAATTATTTCTTGTGGCCCGGTACCGGTAGTTGGGGACCACTGTCTTAGATGACCTCACCCAGGGAGAAACCCACTAATGTTTGACACAAACACTAACAGAATGTGTTAGTGTTTGTGATCTGCTGTGCGATACATGCTGGCCCACAGTAGAATGGTATTGGTAATAAAAATAAAAAAGTTTCTGCACTGTAAGGTGACCACATTTTCAGGCTGTGGTCGCATATTCTGTTAGCCCTCGTGGCCTTTATTGAGTCACTAATCTGAACAAGCTCTAGGATAAATCCTCATATTGATGTTTGCCTCTCTTCCTGTATGCCTGCATGTTTAAATAGCTTTTCCGTCTTCCTGTTTGTGAGCCTTTGTCTTCTGGAAGAAGTCAGTTAGTGTTACTCAATTTTACACCAAACAGCACAGCAAACAATTTCTCTTAATTTCATTTGTCAGTCATACAGCCCTTTTTTTTTTTTTGCTCAAATAATTAGATGAATCTACTCAGCAAGTAAAGTTAAGAAAAATCACACGAGAACATAATCTTTAGTAGGCACAGCATTAGCATTGAGATAGCCATGAATTACTACAAGAGCGGAAGAAAAAGCACAATGTCAGTAAAAAAAAGTCTGCTTTATTTTTTGGTTATCATCTGAATGCAATACTAATTGTGCTCAGAAACAGATGAATTTACATTTAGTAAACATATATAACATAAAAAAAAGATGAACATGCAGTAGATTCTGATTGCCAACCTATGCAACTTTGCATGCTTTTCTAACATATTTGGAACTGTAAATATTTAATATTCATTTAATTAACAAAGGAAATCAAATAATTTAAAATTGTACATCTTTTAAAAGTTTATGCAAAATGTAATCTAACAAATGCCATTTCTCGTGACAAATACATTAAAGCACCGCATAATAATACACGTCTTGTTGAAACCTCAACAGTTCTGTCTTCTCCAACTGGAACCAAGTTTTGGAGAAAGTACTGTATATTCCGGACTATAGAGAGCACCATACTATAAGCCGCACCTACAATAAAAAAAAAAGAAAAAGGAAACGTACATATATGAGCTGCACCAGGCTATAAGCCGCAGGTATCTCCGTGGCTCTCGGTTTTCTGCAGCAGAGGGCAGCGTTCTAATAAATCTGCTAGATTTATTAAGGCGTAACCCTCCGTCTACATTGCCAAACCATGATTTTGTTCATGCCGAGCTTATGTGCACTATTTACTTCCTGTACTGCTGGATCAATAGCCCTCAACTTACAAGCTGCATCATACGAGTTTGAAGAAATTTCTCCGTTGTGCCTAGTGCTAGCAAGTGCTTGTTCTAAATGAAAATAATCACTTTCTGCTAAGAATTCCAATTTCTACTTCCAATGTTCACTTCCTGCTAAAGAGCTCCCCCTGGTGGTTAAAGAAAAATCCACAGAAAAGCTGCACCGGGCTATAAGCCGCATGGTTCAAAGCTAGGAAAAAAGTAGCGGCTTATAATCCGAAAAATAGGGCGACTGAGTAGTTGATGGTTACAGTGTAAGTGTAGCTTACAGGAGGTGTCACGCCGGCACACGTAGTTGCAGAGGCTCATTGCTCTCTCGGTCGGTGCTATGTCTGGCTGTTAGTGTATGTGTTGATTTGTGTTCCGTACTCGTCATGTCGGACAAACAGGGATGATCTCCTGACGATCGGTGCCCGCTACGAACAAGATGTTACAGTTGATTTTCAACGCTTGTTCAACATTCCGGGGGACATAGCGAGGAGCCCCGGCACGCCGTGGATTACCATCACAGTAGGGAGGAAGTGTCGGCGGCATAGAGAGAGAAGGCAGAAGCGGGGCTGCAGGGCCAGCGTGCTAGCTAGGCTACGGAGGCAACCACACAAACCACCGCTCCCCAGCCTGTTTCTCTCGAATGCCAGATCCCTTGCAAACAAGACGGATGAACTGAGACTACAGGCTGCATCTCACAGCGCAGTGAAGGACAGCTGTATTCTTCTGATCAAAGCGACCTGGCTGCATCCAGAAATAGCAGACTCGATGGCAGAACACCACGACAGAACGAAAGACTCTATTAAAAGCAGAGGGGGGTGAACAACACCTGGTGTACTAACACAGCGACTGTCATCAGCCATTGCTCCCCAGACCTGGAGTATGTGACTGTTTGATGCAGACCAAAATACCTCCCCAGAGAGTTCACCGTAGTCATGGTAACCGCTGTTTAACTACCACCGGATGCCAATACTAAAACAGCTATTGGACTTTGGCATGGCAGCGTTAGCCATCTGCAGAGCACTTATCGAGATGCTGTACACATCATAGCGGGGGACTTCAACCATGCAGACTTAAAGACAGCGCTCCCCAAATTCCACCATGTAAAGTGTGGCTAACACTCTGGACAAAGTCTACTCCAACATCAAGCTAGGCTACAGGGCTGGACCACTTCCACACCTGGGTCAGTCCGATCACCTGTCCCTGCATTTAATTCCTGCTTATGCACCCCTCAGGAAAACTGCTCCAACCATCACCAAAACCATCAAATCCTGGCCCCAGGATGCGACACAGCAGCTGCAGGACTGTTTCGACAGGATAAACTGGGATGTTTTTGAATATCAGGACCTGGATGTTTTTAAAGACAGTGTACTGTGCTATATCAAGAACTGTATTAACACTGTAGCTGTGGATAAATGCATCCGGGTCTTCCCAAACCAGAAGCCCTGGATGACTCAGGAGGTCCAGCGACTGCTAAAGACCAACAATACCGCCTTCAGGTCTGGTGACAGGACCGTCTACAGTACAGCCCAAGCTAACTTGAAGAGAGGCATCAGAATGGCTAAGTCCGACTACAGGAGGAGGATAGAGGGCTATCTTGACAGCAACGACAGCAGGCAGGTGTGGCAGGGAATCCAACATCTCACCAACTACAGGACCAACCTCGCAGCTGCGGAAAGCAACGCCACGCTGGCAGAGGAGCTGAACCTCTTCTTTGCCCACTTTGAGGTGAAGCCAACAGAGGCAGCCACACTACACCAAGCAAACCACAACACCACACTCCTCGTTGTAGGGGAGCACGAGGTGAGGAGTACACTGGGGCCGTCAACCCAAGGAAGGCTGCTGGACCTGATGGCGTCCCTGGACGTTTCCTGAAAGACTGCGCCGATCAGCTGGCTGGAGTCTTCACCAGGATCTTCAATCAGTCCCTAGCCCTGTTTACAGTCCCATTCTGCCTGAAATCTTCCACCATAGTCCCCATACTCAAGAAACCTCACATCTTTTGCCTCAATGACTACCGGCCAGTGGCACTAAACCCTGGTGGTGACAAAGTGTTTTGAAAAACTGGTCCGGGGTCACATCATAGCACTTCTCCCTCCTGGCTCTGACCCCCACCAGTTCGCCTATAGAGCCAATAGATCCAATAGATCCACAGAGGACGCTGTGACCACACCCCTCCATGCTGCTCTGTCACATCTGGAGCAGCAGGGGAGCTATGTGTGGATGCTCTTTGTAGACTACAGCTCTGCTTTTAATACCATCTCCCCTCACAGACTGGTGGACAAATTGGGAGACCTGGGTCTCCCTCACTCCACCTGCATTATGAGCTTCCTGACCAACCGACAGCAGAGAGTTAGGGTGGGCAAACATACATTCACTGCCTTAGTACTGGCTCTCCACAGGACTGTGTGCTGAGCCCCCTGCTCTGTTGTCTGTACACATACGACTGCACCTCTGCCCACCACAGCAACACCATCATCAAGTTTGCTGATGACACCACAGTGGTGGGGCTCATCTCAGGAGGCGACGATTCCGCCTACAGGGGTGAGGTGGAGCGGCTGTCAGTGTGGTTCAGGAGAACAATCTGCTCCTCAACAACTCAAAGACAAAAGAACTCATAATAGACTACAGGAGAAAAAAACAGATAATACACCACTAACCATTGGGGGAAAATGTGTGGAGAGGGTAGCTGACTTCCGTTTCCTGGGGGTCCACATTGAGCAGGGCCTCACATGGAACATGAACACCTTTGAGCTGACAAAAAAGGCCCAGCATAGACTGTACTTCCTGAGGGTTCTCAGGAAGAACAACATCAAGGAGAAACTGCTGGTGTCCTTCTACAAGTGCTCCATAGAGAGCATAAGGGTTTTGAATACAGCCCAAAAAATCATTGGCTGCCCTCTCCCCTCACTGGAGGACCTGCACAGTGACCGCTGTCTAAAGAAAGCACAACACATCACAATGAACACTTCTCACCCCGAACATTTTCTGTTCTCACTGCTGCCTTCAGGCAGACGATACAGAGCAATCAGAACAAGAACCAACCGTCTCAGAGACAGTTTTTACTCTACAGCAATAACAAAAGTAAATGCAATCAAAACAACCATTAATCATCATGAATGAAGTGTGTGTGAGAAAGTGGCTTTTCTTATTTATTAGTTTTTGTCAGTTATTTGTTATGCATTTCTTACATTGTGTGTAAATTGTGAGACAGTTATTTTTAAGCATATGCACTGACTGATGGCACTTTTTAAAAATGACGTTGTTTCGTTGACAATGACAAAGATTTATCTATCTATCTATAAGGTGAAGTCTGTAAGAGGAAGACCAGGTTTATTTTCCGAGTTTAAAATCAATCACTGATTATTGGTTATTTGCTGTGATGTATTTGTGAACAAACCCAACTCAAACAAAAAGATTACACCATATTGCAGTCATGTTAACACAAGAATCAAACTATCAAGTTGATTCTTAAAACTTTTACAAAGTAAATGTCCTAAATAAATCCCAAAAGTACTTTTTTTTTCTTTGCTGTATGCATTACATGAAATTTAATGACCTTGTCATTCTCTATAAATGAATGCTACAGGTTTAGATCTATGGTCTGTGTTACAATAAAAACCTTTTCTAGGGGCCCTGAATGTCTGGAGGCCCTCCCAGTAGCTACTGAGTTTTCTTTGCCTTGATATTCCAGTCTTACAATTCTAGATCTCGGAGGTGCTAAATTCAAAAATTAATGTAGAGTTAACCCCTTTGAGCTTTTTTGATTTATAAAGCAGTCTGCAGCCAAGTTGTTATAGAGGTTAAACCGTCAGATATTATTAGGGTTTATTTAGTAAAATAGCAGCAGTTTTGCTTATTTCATAACTTCATAACCAGCAACCTTCTCTCCTCTGGTCTGTTTTACAGCTACAGGCTCAGATCAACTCAGCCCTCCAGGACCACCCTCAGCAGAAACTGAAACTTTATACCTGTTGGGGAAAATATAGACTATATTTGCTTTGCATTTCCCCTCATGATGGCAATGACATAGTAGGATCCACTTAGATTCTTTTTTTTAAATTTCTTTTATTTAACCAGGAAAACCCCAATGAGATCTAGATCTCATTTTCAAGAGGGACCTGGGCAGAAGTCTGCAATACACAGCAACCTGGTTTCTTGATTAATATTGTTGCTATGTTGTTGTACGGTGTTTTAAGATCTTGCTCAATGTGCCCCTTTTTAACTTTGAGCCCCTGCTCCTCCAAAGGTCTCTGCACGGCCCTGCAGTTAAATCTTTTTCAGCCTATCAAGTCTAAATTATGAGAAATTATGTGTAAATTATGAGAGTTATTTTAAGCATATGCACTGACTGATGGCACTTTTTAAATTTTGTTGTTCTTGTGACAATGACAATAAAGAACTATCTATCTATCCATCTATCCATCCATCCATCCATCTAAATTTTGTGTTGATCAGCAGTTCGACATATTTATGGTTAACAGAAATATAGAACATACCGGAAATATATATCAATAGATGTATTAAATACATTTATAAGTTCAAATTTTTCAAACGAATTTCTGAAGGCCTAAAGGCTCCAGCATCTAAAGCTTCAACTGCTGCCTTGTCAAGATTACAGCAGCATTAGGATCAACTCTCTGCAGCAGATGGCCAGGATTGCCTTAGATCTCTTTCATTTATCAGAGTTGGGCAATTATGAGACAACCCTCTTCATGCCTCAATGCTGCTGATTATGCAATGTGCCTGTTTTTATTCCACATGAGGAATAAGGCTGAGTAGCACCAAGACCACCACCAACACGTATGGATACACGATCATATGAAAAAATGAAGACGCTAAATTACATCTTAAGTCAATTATGAAGAATATTAATAATATTCTAATAATATATTAATATAATATTAATGTAATCCAGTCTGCACACTTCCACCCCCATAATATTAACTGACTTTGTCCATCCCTCTCCCTGAACTCTGGTCCACAGTATGGTCATTTCTTGAATTGATTACTCCTTGCTCCTTCTTATCTGTCTGATCTACTCGCGTGCATATTACCACCCACTCACGTTCCCTTTGTTCTTCCTCTTCCATCCACCTCAGTGTGCTTCTTGTCCGTCTCAGCACCGTGGGGAAAAGAGCCAACTCTTGCTCTGTTCCTCAACTATGAAATGCTCTTCCCCCTCCTCCCCCAGAAGAGAAAATATGGACTCGCTTCTGACCTTCAAAGCATAATTAAAAACTCATCTGTCCAAGTTGATCTTCTCACTTTAATTGTGTATTTATTTTGTGGTTTTGTGTCTTGTAGACATTTCTTTACTGTTAAATATGTGTTTGTAATGTTGTAAAGTGTCCTTGAGTGTTTTGAAAGGCACTTTCAAATCAAATGCATTATTATTAATTATTATTATTATCATCATCATTATTATTATTATTAAGAAATATTCTTACATAACTGCTAAATCCATTTTTTTTCTCTGGAAAGTGACTTAACTGTTAATAAAAAGTATTTATGCCCTTGGATGTTTAATTATTTTTGTTGCTTTTTACAAATTAATCTTTTCAATAACATTTGTCTAGTTGACAAAATAAATAAATAAGTAAAACTTTTTGGTCAAAGTAAAAACTGATTTCTACAAAATAATGACAAGTAAAATAAATATTTAACAGGTCCAGTGAAGTGGTGCCAATAGTATCACTGTGAATCGAATGCCAATCACCTGAGTGAAGTAACTATGTCTGAACGTGCTTTGGTCTAATGAGAATAACATAGAGCAGGCCTGGAAGGCTTATAAAAGTAGAAGGTAAAATGTATTCAGTTAAATATCAGAAAATCCTGGAGGAATAGAACATACCTGAGAACTACGGCTTTAGCGAACATTTATTTTCTCGCTATAGACTGTGCCTCCAAGTATCCAACTAAAGCTATACAGAAATGATTTGAAGACAACTAGGTGTATTTTCTGGAGTGGCACAATCAAAGTCCAGGCCTCAATTCAGGGTGACCTTGCTTTAATGGCCAGGGGCCTCATGTATAAAGTGTGCATACACACATAAAATGCACGTCGTTATTTTTCAAACACAAATCAGCATGTATAAAATTGAACGTGGCATGAAGTTAGCGTAAATATACGCAAACTTTTTACTGAAGATGCATCGATGCGATAATATCTGTATCGGTCCCGATATTGAAAAAAATTTCTAGATCAGGTATCAGCAACAATGAACCCAATCCATAAGGGCGGATCTATCAATCTGATTCTATGACGCAGGCGGCGCACCATGGCAAAGTAAAAGCCCCACATTTTCAGAATTAAGTTTTTCTGTTGTTCTGCTGTTATGTTAAAACAATGTAAAGTAATTTATATATTTTGTGTATAAATAAATATATAAGTGTGTGTGTATATATATATATATATATATATATATATATATATATATATATATATATATATATATATGGATATATATATATATATGGATATATATATGCGTGTGTGCATATATACACACACACACACACACGCACGCACGCACGCACGCGCACACACACACACACACACACACACACACCATATATTTGTGCGCATACTAGCCATAATAAGAATCCGAAATTAATTTAAATATCATGAAACATTAAATTTAACTTTTCTTTAAATTAACACACAGAATACCACCAACTCTTGCCTATCTAGCTTTTCTTTAGAAAAGCTAGATAGGCAAGTTGAAACTGACACAGCTGTCAGTTTCAACAGTTGTGGAGGGAAAACCTAGAGTTGACTATTTTGCCAGGCTTTATTGGCCATTTACACACTTTTAGTTTGGCTTTGGACAATAAGTTTCAAGTTTTAAGTAAGCACATGGCTCATTAACATCTCCAACACATCACTCAAACATGTTTTTTGTTTTTTTTTCAAAAAAAACATGTGTGATAGAAAACACCAGGACTACTTATATAGAAGGAATTTATGGAGGAATAAGAGTCTCGAGGTGAGTTGCATAACTTTTATTGTTTGTAAAACACTATTATTGAGAGATGCTATCCTATCAGAATTTTTGCAGCCGATTCTGATACCATGAGGGCCAATCACTGCTGATCACCGATCATTGCCGATCATCTGGATTGGCTGTTAATTTTTTGCTTTAGGTATTAATGCTACTATTTGATCTGGCAAAATGGAAAAATAATATGGCAATAAATTCACAAGATTTAGACAAAAAAAACCCAAACATGCAAGAATACCAGGCACAATGCAGCAGCTATTTAGTCAAAAGGACAACTAAAAACCTTGTAATCAGCAAAACAATATTTGAGTAAGTAAGGTTCTCAACAGCCTAAATTATACATAAGTGAAATAAATCTCACAACACTGCCTATATCAAATAATCTCCAGAAGATTAAAGAAAGCATTAATTCAAAGTCAAGTGCAGGTTGCATTAAAATAAACAATCCTAAGTTACTACATCAAAATTACCTGAGAGCATGGCTAATTGTTTTGTGCTGGTTCTGATCTGTTGTTTCTGACCTACCTGAGTAATTCTGCAGAACACAGGGAGGAGCTAAATTTTTTTTCAGAGCTTATGTTAGGACAACAAAAGTTTTAATACATGTAAAAAGTTGTTTCTTTATGTTAAATGCTGCAGTTTTAAGCAGATGTTCAATGTGAGATCCCACTGTATAGTGGAGGTTGAATGTGAAATTTCTGTGAAATATAAATGTCCCAGTTTTACATGGAAGCAATCCAACAGCGAGAGCAGACCCAGCTTCTTCCACCACCAGCCCTGTGATTTAATTTTTTTTTTGAGTTATTTACTTAGTTTCTGACTGTCGTGCTCATCTGGATGAGTGCTAGTAGCTTTACCTCCTATCTGATCACTCCAGATGTCTTTTTTTTCCTGCAGTGTGCCTCAATAACTCCCCAAACTCCATCAAGTGTTTGTTTTTTAAATGTCCTATTAAATTTGCTGTCTTGAAGCATTTTGTTGTGCTTCACCTTCAGGTATTTTGGAATTTTTCTAAGGCGCAAACCTCACCATTCACTCTCAGAGCGTTAAAGTTCAGGGCAATATTGATTTGCTGCTGCGCGCCTGCACAATGTGAACAAAAGGGGAGATGAGCTACGCTTTGCAGGCTGCAAAGTATGTGATGTAAATGATTGATTTTTGTAATCGGCAATCAACAATCACATACTTTTCATGGAAATAGGCCAATCGTGATCAGTGGCCGATTGCTTGGCATACCTCTAGTATTATCTATGCCACTCCATCAGCATGCAGCTCTACTCTGTGACGGTTGTGAGCAGTGAGTAGCGCTGCTCCCCGCTGACAAACTACATCTGTAATATCGGAAATAAAATAATTATTTAAGTCGTGTATCCTTTGGGGCGAAATAAAATATCGTCTTACATAATATACGCTTTATTTTTTTTTCCACTTTATTTGAGGAAATCCCAAGTCGTTCCCTGACCAGCGAAGAAACCCTCTAGTGCAGGAGTGCTCCAACCTTTTGAGACGAAGATCTACTTTTTCTCTCACCAGTCACCTGAGCTCTACCACATTACACGAAGTTATGAAAATTGTAAATGGAACTTTACTGACTTATTTTAAATGCAAATTATAGTGATTGAAAATCTAATGCAGTGACTTCCTCATGAGATTTCTGACACAGGGAGGAGGTGTTAAGAAATTATGGTTTAATAATCTATCCATCCATCCATCCATCTTCTTCCGCTTATCCGGGGTCAGGTCGCGTGGGTAGCAGCTTCAGAAGGGAGGCCCAGACTTCCCTCTCCCCAGCCACTTCCACCAGCTCCTCCGGAGGAATCCCATGGCGTTCCCAGGCCAGCCGAGAGACATAGTCCCTCCAGCGTGTCCTGGGTCTTCCCCGGGGCCTCCTCCCGGTGGGACGTGCCCGGAACACCTCACCAGGGAGGCGTCCAGGAGGCATCCTGACCAGATGCCCGAGCCACCTCAACTGGCCCCTCTCGACGTGAAGGAGCAGCGGCTCTACTCTGAGTCGCTCCCGGATGACTGAGCTTCTCACCCTATCTCTAAGGGAGAGCCCAGCCACCCTACGGAGAAAACCCATTTCGGCCGCTTGTATCCGTGATCTCGTTCTTTCGGTCATGACCCAAAGCTCATGACCATAGATGAGGGTGGGAACGTAGATCGACCGGTAAATCGAGAGCTTCGCTTTTTGGCTCAGCTCTCTCTTCACCACGACAGACCGGAACAGCGCCTGCTTGACGGCAGACGCTGCACCAATCCGCCTGTCGATCTCCCGCTCCCTTCTTCCCCCATTCGTGAACAAGATCCCGAGATACTTAAACTCCTCCACTTGGGGCAGGACACCCCCCCTGACCCGGAGAAGGCACTCTACCTTTCTCCGGCTCAAGACCATGGCCTCGGATTTGGAGGCACTGATCGCCATCCCCGCCACTTCACACTCAGCTGCGAACCGCTCCAGCGAGAGCTGCAGATCACGTCCCGATGAAGCCAAAAGGACCACATCATCCGCAAAAAGCAGAGATGCAATCCTAAGGCCACCAAAACGGATCCCCTCAACACCCTGGCTGCACCTAGAAATTCTGTCCATAAAAGTAATGAACAGAATCGGTGACAAAGGGCAGCCCTGGCGGAGTCCAACTCTCACCTGAAACGAGCCCGACTTACTGCCGGCAATGCGGACCAGACTCTGACACCGGTCATACAGGGACCTGACAGCCCGTATCAAGGAGCCCGGTACCCCATACTCCCGGAGAACCCCCCACAGGGCTCCCCGAGGGACACGGTCGAACGCCTTCTCCAAGTCCACAAAACACATGTAGACTGGTTGGGCGAACTCCCATGCACCCTCCAGGACCCTGCAGAGGGTGTAGAGCTGGTCCAGTGTTCCACGACCAGGACGAAAACCACACTGCTCTTCCTGAATACGAGGTTCGACAATCCGACGGACCCTCCTCTCCAGAACCCCCGAATAGACCTTGCCAGGGAGGCTTAAGAGTGTGAACCCCTGTAATTGGAGCACACCCTCCGGTCCCACTTTTTGAACAGGGGGACCACCACCCCGGTCTGCCAATCCAGGGGAAGTGCCCCCGATGTCCATCCGATATTGCAGAGTCGCGTTAGCCAACACAACCCTACACTGTAAAATGTAATAGTATATCTTACTCAAAAAGAAAAGTGACCTTAACTCATTCCAGCTTACTCTGTTGACTATACTAACTTTTTTTAAGTAAAGTGAACTTATTACATTTTACAGTGTACAACATCCAGAGCCTTGAGGAACTCCGGGCGGATCTCATCCACCCCCGGGGCCCTGCCACCGAGGAGCTTTTTGACCACCTCGGCGACCTCGACCCCAGAGATTGGATAGCCCAACCCAGAGTCCCCAGGCTCAGCTTCCAAAATAGAAGGCATGTCGGTGGGATTGAGGAGGTCTTCAAAGTATTCTGCCCACCAGCCCACAACATCCCGAGTTGAGGTCAGCAGCACACCATCCCCACTGTAAACAGTGTTGGTGCTGCACTGCTTCCTATTCCTGAGACGCCGGATGGTGGACCAGAATCGCCTCGAAGCCGTACGGAAGTCTTTCTTCATGGCCTCTCCAAACTCCTCCCACACCCGAGTTTTTGCCTCAGCAACCACCCGAGCCGCATGCCGCTACGCCCGCCGGTACCCATCAGCTGCTTCCGGAGTCCCACAGGCCAAAAAGGCCTGATAGGACTCCTTCTTCAGCCTGACGGCTTCCCTCACCGAAGGTGTCCACCAACGGGTTCGAGGGTTGCCGACTGTCGACTGTCGGTGCCTGCCTGCCTGTCGCGACAGACACCGACAACTTTCGGCCACAGCTCAGATGAGCCGCCTCGACAATGGAGGCATGGAACACGGTCCACTCAGACTCCATGTCCCCCACCTCCCTCGGGACGTGTTCAAAGTTCTGCCGGAGGTGGGAGTTAAAGCTCCGTCTCACAGGGGATTCCGCCAGACCTTCCCAGCAGACCCCCACAACACATTTGGGCCTGCCTGGTCTGACCGGCATCCTCCCCCACCAGCGGAGCCAACTCACCACCAGGTAGTGGTCAGTGGACAGCTCCGCACCTCTCTTCACCCAAGTGTCCAAGACATACGGCCGCAGGTCCGATGAAACGATGAGAAAGTCGATCATCGAACTGCGGCCTAGGGTGTCCTGGTGCCAAGTGCACATATGGACACCCTTATGCTTGAACATGGTGTTCGTTATGGACAATCCATGACGAGCACAGAAGTCCAACAACAGAACACCACTCGAGTTCAGATCGGGGGGGGGCGTTCCTCCCAACCACGCCCCTCCAGGCCTCACTGTCATTGCCCACGTGAGCGTTGAAGTCCCCCAGCAGAACAAGGGAGTCCCCAAGTGGAGCAATCTCCAGTACCCCCTCTAGGGACTCCAAAAAGGGTGGGTAACTTGAACTGTCGTTCGGCCCGTAAGCACAAACGGCAGTCAGGACCCGTCGCCCCACCCGTAGGCAGAAGGAGGCTACCCTCTCATTCACCGGGGTAAACCCCAACGTACAGGCGCCGAGATGGGGAGCAACAGTATGCCCACTCCTGCCCGACGCCTCTCACCTTGGGCAACTCCAGAGTGGAAGTATGTCCAGCCCCTCTCAAGGAGACTGGTTCCAGAACCAGAGCCAGGCGTCGAGGTGAGACCGACTATTTCTAGCCGGAACCTCTCAGCCTCACACACACTAGCTCCGACTCCTTCCCCACCAGAGAGGTGACATTCCACGTCCCAAGAGCTAGCTTCTGCAACCGAGGATCGGACCGCCAGGGTCCCCTCCCTCGGCTGCCACCCATCACACAATGCACCCGACCCCGTTGGCCCCTCTCACAGGTGGTGGGCACATGGGAGGGGGGACCCATGTTTCTTCTTCGGGCTGTGCCCGGCCAGGCTCCATGGGTAAAAGCCCGGCCACCAGACGCTCGCTGTCGTGCCCCCCCTCCAGGCCTGGCTCCAGAGTGGGGCCCCGGTGACCCGCGTCCAGGAGAGGGAACACGTTGTCCAAAGTTATTATACATCATCGGGGTCTTCAGGCTGCCCTTTGTCTGTCACCAGGGACCTGTCTGCCTTGGGTGACCCTACCAGGGGCATGGAGCCCCGGACAGCATAGCTCTCAGGATCATTGGAGCACTCAAACCCCTCCACCACGATAAGGTGGCAGCCCAAGGAGAGGCTTTTTAATAATCTAAATGTGAGGATTTAGATTATTTAATTTTGAATTGAATTGAATCTGAAAGAGCACTGTTTCAAATTAAAGCACATATTATGAAGTTGGGATATTTTTCCTCCCACAACAGGTTCCAGTGAGGTCACTGCAAGCCAGATGTTGGACTGGATTTTATTTCAATGTCATTTATGAAGGTAAAATTCTTATTTTCAACAGCAAAGCTATGAAGGTTGAAAAAGATTGTCATTTTGGAGAAAGTCTCATCAACATCAATATTTCCATTAAATAAGAGCCAAAAATAAATAATTATATGTTTGATAGCACATCTGGGCTGCAGTAATTTTTGACTATCTCTGCTCCTCAGGCTGTCCACCGCACTGAGCTATCCTTGATAGCTCAGATCTTCTTCAGCATTTTGTCTCTCGCTTGATCCCCATAACTGACTCTGCCTTTCTTATCAGTTTGTTAAGTCTGTTTTAGTCTTTCACCTTCATTGCAGCAACCCTGTCCACCACTGCATAGAAGATGGAACTGGCCACTGGTGACTGAGAACATGAGGTTTCCTACTGCAGATTCAATTCAATTCAAAATTTAAAAATGCTTTATTTAATCCCAAAGAAAAATTAAATAACTCATTAATTTAGATTCTTTAAAGAGTTACTGAAGATCATGATGGCTGTTGGCAGGAAAGATCTTCTGCAGCGGTCTGTACAGCACTGACTCTGAAGAAACCTTTGACTGAAGATGCTCTGCTTTCCCAAGACAGTCTCATGAAGAGGATACCTGTCAAGTCTCCTGTTTTGGCCAGGAAACTATCATCTTTTACCCCCCTCTTACTCTGTAATTCCATATTATTATATTTCTAGAATATCCAGCATTATGCCCCCTCCCCAATCTCACGTGGTTGCGTCACCCTTCCACTCTTAAGTTGGGGTGGGGTAACTTGACAGGTATGGTTAAGAAGAGGATGGTCAGAGTTGTCCATAATTTTCTTGATCCTATGAAGAATCCTTCTTTGCATAATATTCTCCAGAGGTTTCACAGTCGTCTCCAGAGCAGAACCAATCTTCTTTATCAGGTTGTTGAGCCTTTTTAGGTCCCTGGCTCTGATGCTAATCAATGAAAAGATGACTCTCTCAACAACAGACTTATAGAAGATCTGCAGCATCTTGCTGCAAAACTTGAAGGATCTTTGTGGCGAGGTTCTATTATGACTTGGACAAACAAGAATCTCTGACCAAGACCGGAGATTACTTTAGTGAAATTTATTATGCTTTTCTTCAGGTGAACAAAGAGGAGAGGTACAGAATATATACAAAGTCCAAGGCAGGTTAAAACAGACAAACAGCAGTACCATCAGTGCAAGAGTCCAGCTTCTTCCTGTACTTCTCCTTTGTATCTCTAATCTTGATTTTGAGCTGCTTCTGTATATGCCTCAATAACTCCCTGACTCATTCCCTAAAGACTTTTTTTTACTTGTTTAACATTTCCTTTAGGTAACTGGTGATTCAGGATTTGTTATTCAGGAAGCATCTCTCTGTTCTGGTAGGGATGATGGTGTCCACACACACAGCATGACAAGAGGTAATTTTGGCAGTTCCTGACACGTAGCGCTTTGAAATTGAGGGCTATTAGCATTTTTTTTTGTCAGAATGGGAAACTGTAGGGATCTGCCAATAACTGACGCATACTGTGTCTCAGTGTTGCCAAGATCTCCCACCACTTGGACCTTGGAGAGGCTTTCATATTTAAGACGTTAGTGGGAGCCATACAAATGCAAACCAAGTACTCAACACTGGTCTTCCTGACCTCCATTATCTTATGGATATGTTGGTGTTGTAATGCAATGAACCAAACAGTATAACAAATTTTGAGAAATTTGTAGGTATCGTTCTATGGTATACTATAGAAGTATATCATGAAGAAGTATCATTGGAGAAAGAATACTCAGATAATGATCTATCTTATCAGGTAAACTATTTCTTACATGGGCTTTAGGAGCACTGAAAAACTTAACTGCATACAATAGACTTTTGTTGAATATAATTTTACTTTGGCATTCCACCCATCTGTGGATTTATTACTGCATAACTTAATCAAAAGCAAGAAAAAAAAAAAAACATGCTCCAGAGTTGTTTCTTTGTTCAAAGATTGTTAACGATTTTGAAACTAAATGTTACTGTTAGTCATGTGAACTTTCTCATCCCAGTTCAAACCACTTTAGGATTGTTATTTTTTACTTTTTCTTCCAGCTTTTTCTTATACATAGTTCTGTCTTCACACAATTTAAGTTTCAGCTATTTTTGCATGCTTTTGCGTTCTGACCGATCACCAAACTTAAAGGCTCTCTTTTTGTCATTAAGTAGAGTTTTCAAATCCTCTTGTAACCCATAGTTTGCTGTCGGGTAGCATTTGACCTTTTTTGTGGTGCTAGAATTGTCCACACATAAACCAATGTAGTCAGAAATTCACAGCTAAGCTGTCAATGTCCTCTTCATGTGCTTTATCAAATATTGTCAACGAGAGCCACGGATGGATTGTAGAGGTGCGGGATAAAAAACACTCCAGGAGGAGAAAATGTTATTCTTCCTGCAATAAAGAAAACTGAACAGGAGTACAGCTGGCTGGTTTGTATGCTCTAATGCAGATGCAGACTAACTTTACACGTCCACACCAGAGTCACGAGCAATAACAACTAACACAAAAACATTTCTCCACGGAACACAACTGCTGCATGACAGGAGTTCTGTTAACAAGGTAACAAATTAACACTTAAAACTTAACTCCCTATCTAGTATGGGAAATAATGGAGGTATAATACAAGAACCACAATATTTCCCAGTGTGGTCTAAACGTATGCTCGCTCCAAATCCTTCAATTAACAATGTTCTCATTCAGAGCCAAAACGTTCCACATTATGCGGCACACCTTTGCACAGCTAACATATACATGCGTGACAATCTTCACATCTTGATCACCTTAAAAATAATCAAACAGGACCCATTTGGAGTAAATCTGCTGATTCAACCCCATTTTTTTTCAGTAAGAATGAAATCACCCGTAACTCTAGGTTCTGAAGGTGTTTCAAATTTTCTCTGTGCACATTCTCTGCTTTTATCTTTGTATTCCATCTTTTGTATTGTTCTTGGGCATGGCTACATATTATATATGGCATACTCCTCACCGGACTAAGGCTTGCTTTTTTATGTAAAATAAATAAATAAATAAATAAATAAATAAATAAATAAATAAATAATTAAATAAATAAATAAAATAAAAATGGTTTAAAATAGTTTTAGCCAGACCTGCCAATTCAGATTTTGGCCGCCATTTTTTTTTTTGTGTCTGAAATATTGGCAAATATAGCAAGAAAGTTGCTAGGTTAACAAAAGTGGGGTGACTATTGTTAAGTGCAAACATGCAGACATGACATGGTGGGCTGGTCTGTCGGTCAGGCATCAGCTGATTTTTAGGTAGATAAGGTAGATAAAATCAGGGGATAAGATTGGTTTCATGAGCAGTGTTGGGTAAGTTACTTTAAAAATGTAATCCGTTACAGTTACAA
Organism: Gambusia affinis; assembly: GCF_019740435.1. Lineage (NCBI taxonomy): Eukaryota > Metazoa > Chordata > Actinopteri > Cyprinodontiformes > Poeciliidae > Gambusia > Gambusia affinis. The sequence goes on along the minus strand of NC_057871.1, from coordinate 31,704,226 downwards.
GTTACCTTGTTTAAAATGTAATTGTAGTGTAACTTTTTTGATTACTTTTAAAAAGTAATGTAACTAATTACTTTTGATTACTTTGATGAGTATTGACCCATGTTCAACATTTTATTTTTCTTAGTGCACTGCAGGTTAGTGCACCGCCACAGGCAGTGCAATAATATGATTCTCCATTATCTGTTTCTCTCAGGTTAGGGAACTGCCTTGCACAGCAAGGCAGTTCATTAGCATTAGCCTTTTAGCTTAAATAAGTAAGCTGGTGCACGTCCAGCTTACTTAACATACTTGTGACTTTCCAGAAGCTAATGACTACTATTCAGCTAAGCTTAGCATTGATGCTAATTTTTAGCATCAGAACCCTGGGTCCAAACCGACGGGCACACTTTGGCAGGCCCCAGTTATATTTCTTCAGGAATTTTCTAGTTTACTTTATGTTCATGAAAACCATAACACTAGCACATTGCATACAATGTCTCATGGGAAAGAATAGATTCCAACGTTTGTCATGCATCAACACCAAACAGTCAAATATTCGTAAAACATTTTTATATTCACAGATGTAAATGTAAAGCAGTGCATAAATGTTACAGAAGATGGTACTATTGTTTTCTGTAATTGCCTGTATTATCACAATTCCGAGATGTTTGTCCTGTCGGGGACACCGTAGTGCAGGGGATTTTTGCGCGCGAGCTGCTGTATTCCTTACAGTGTGTTTACTGCCTGTAAGGTAAGCAGCAGCTCCGCTAGCCCGGTGTAAAATATACATTGCGTTGGTATGCCGATCTTTTTTCTGTTTGTTCAGTGTGCCAGTTGTCTGCAGATTGCATCTTGTTTTGATGAGGTTTGATTGTTTTGTAAAGGGAAAATTGTTAAATCCTGACAGTCTGTTTACTGCCTGTAAAGTGGATGAAATAAAGGCGCGAAAGTCTCCCCTCCACGAAGAGCCCTGTGTCCGATTCCTCTCCTGCACCGAACACACTCCACTTTCACGAAAAGAAACACAACGCAGAGCCCATCGGGTGTCTTCCACCAGCTGCAGGTCTGAAGAGGTCTGGCATTGCGGCTATGATAGAGACAAGGAGCCGTAGCGGGAAACGGCGATAAAGGGTGCAAAGCAATAAAAATATCATTACATATTTCGCAAAGGTTTTTGTTTATATATTTTTTTAAATGTAACTAAATTTGTAATTCTTAATATTTTCGGAAGTAACTGTAACTGGATTACATATTTTCTCATTGTAACTGTAACGAATTACAGTTACTCTTTTTTGTAATTAAATTACGTAACGTCGTTACATGTAATCCGTTACTACCCAACACTGTTCATGAGTAGATATCGGCAATCTCCCAAAAGTAATTAAATTGGCACAGATAAATAAGCTTGCCAACAAATCAGTGCACCCTACTTCAATACTGATTTCAAACTTTGTCTGACCTCCTGTCAAGCAGAGTTGCTGTGCACAGCCATGCTAAGATCAGAAAAAGGTGTTCCTTAAAATAAAGCAACAAAAAAATCCTTTGTGGAACTTAAATCTTAAAAACTCAACAGTAACAAAATGGAAAACTGTGTCTCTAGTGTCTCATAAATTAGATCTCCCCATTTGTCCCTATGGATCCAACAGACAGATCCAGTGCAGCAGATTTAGCACATCATGAAGGGCTGGTCCAATGTTGTTGGGCCTTGAGCAAAATTTAATTTGGGGCTCCTCTGCCTCATAGAAACCTGTGAGAGGGAGGGGCAGTTTATTGGCCACGCTTGAAAGCAATCAGTGATAATTGTAATTTGCTGAGATAACAAAAATACATTCACAAACAAAACAAACAAAGCTCAAACTCAAAGTTTAAATTTATAGCATCAGATTGTAGATATGGTAACAAAACAATCTAACTAAGAAGATTATGGGGCGTGCTGTGGTGGCGCAGGGGGTTAGCACGCCCCACATTTGGAGGCCTTAGTCTTCGACGCAGACGTCGTGGGTTTGACTCCCGGTCCTGACACCCTTTGCTGCATGTCTTCCCCCCCTCCTCACCCGCTTTCCTGTCTGCCTACTGTCGCAAAAAATACGAGCCACTAGCGGCACAAAAACTCTTCAGAGAGAAATAAAAAAAAAAAACTATGAAGAATGTTTTTTGCACTTTTACAAAGTAAATTTGAAGGCTCCTTATAAACCTAAATTTAAATGTTAATTTAAAATCTTGTAATGTATCTATGCTCAAACCATTAAATAAAATTTAACAGCACTGACTTTGTCTATAAACAAATGTTAAAATTCTATATATGCAGTCTGTGTTAAAATGTTAGTATTCATGGGGCTCTAAAGGTCTGGGTGCCTTAGGCAGCTGCTTAGTTCATTTATGCCACGGTTATCTTGCAGTATAGATGTTGTTGGTCATGACCTAATAGAAATTTGAAATCCAGCAAGCAAACCTGGGCAGAAAATTGACTAAACAAAATGCATTCTGTGTAAATTAGACACAAAGAAATCACTGATTAATACAACAATAGTTGGATATATACTTGAAGGAGTTTCATAATGACAGACATCCCATGTCATGAAAATAGACATCTCATGCTTGGCACTGAAGCCACCTTTCTCAAACACAATGCAAACATTTTCATCACTGCTCACCACCGTGACATGCTAGACTTGCAAGCCAGTGGAATGCTATATATAATAGTGTTCTAAAAACAATAAAAGCTATGCAACTCACCCCGAGAATCATATTCCTTTAGACATGAATAAGTAGTATACGTAGTAATATAAGTAGTCCTGGTGTTTTCTTTCCACTGGTATTTTTATGGTGGATGTTGTTATCTCCAAAGCATCTTTTTTCGAAGGCCAGTTACTGGCAATGGGTTGAGTGATGTGTTGGAGATATTAATGAGCCATGTGCTTACTTAAAACTTGAAACCAATGGACCTTACTAAGCTCCGCCCACAACCGACCCACGTGACCGCAAATCTCACAAAGCCTTGCGGCGCATTGTTTCCATGTAAACATGACTTGATTAGTGCATCATTTCTAGCGGATTTTCATAATATATCAGCTACTGCAATGGACAGAGGAACTAAAAAGTTCATGTCATCATCTGGGAGGACGTTACTGGTTTCTCAGTCACAAGCTAGTTGCAAACCTGAGGCCAGCAGGTGTCAGTCAGTTATGGTAGATTTGAAATTTGGTTTGATGACCTCATTAAGAGAAGCTACAGACTGCTGTACTTGGTGCTATAGTGGTTAACATGAGTAACAGTTTAGTCCAAAGCCTTTTCTGCCAAAGTAAAATCTTTAGTGTATGTCAGATACAGTACACATTGCATATTGATCTATTTAGCTAACGTAAGACTGTGTAGCAGAAAGGGTTCAAGGTGTAGAAGTTGTATCAGTACTGTCATTATGCTGTACTTAGCTAACGGGAAGCGTGTGTTTGTGAGACGGCCACGCACGTGGTAGCTGCGCTACTACATTGGCATGAGCCAATGAAAAGCGGCCCCTGTGGTAAGGTCCATTGTCTACAGCCAAAATAAAAGCATGTAAATAGCCAATAAAGCCTGGCATAATGATCAACTCTAGGTTTTCCCTCGGCAGCCGCTGAAACGGCCAGCTAGTTAGGCACGAGTTGGAGTTATGTTGGATGTTAAATTTTACTTTCTTTTTAAAAACTAACGTTTCATAATATTTAAATTTATTTCAGACTCAAATTATGGTTAGTATGTGCACAAATATAGGGTATATGCATGTGTATGCTTTACACTGTTTTAATAGAAAAAAGGACAACAGAAAAACTTAATCTGATCTGCCCTTATTGACCGGGCACTATGCTGTTGTACACAAATATTTTAGTAATCAAGTATTCTATTGATTATTCAAGTAATTGGATAAAAGTTTTTGGAGTAAAATAAAACCTTGGTAAATCTAACGTAACAGCAGTGTTACTATGGAATATCAACATCAGTTCAATTTTTCATATTTGAGCATCCCTATTACTTTTCTGTAATTTAGAAGATTAACCTGTAACAATAATAGCTCACTTTCTAAGTTAACCTGAAGAAAAGGTATACAAAAATCTGAAATTATATTCAATTTAATAATACAGGCAGTCTCACAAATATGCTTGTGTAAAAAAATGTCTCCAACTTTTAGTTTATGTATTCATCTTCAGTCAATTTAATAGATGAACCCTCACGTTGTCCAGCCATTTATAGCTTTTGCGTCCATGATGGCGATGATGTTCATTACACACAGAAACACATCTACCAGCTATGAACCACCATGATGCACTCTCCCACCCATTTGTTGAGACCAGGATGATATGAAATTTATTTTTCAGTTCATCCATAAAGCTGCACTTACATTAAGCAAAAACTACAACGCAGCCGCATGCAGTGTTCTTTCTATCCGCTCACCTGTATAAACACTCCTCCTTTGGTCTTCCCCGCCTGAACCAGCCACCAGGAAGCAGCTCTGAGAGGAAAAGGCTGTTGTATTCCATACACCATGCCAATCAATTTAAGAATGTTTATTGGTCTCCCGAAAAACAATAAAAACTCGGACATTATCATCAACCAATAAAGTCCTCCAACACAAAACTTAAAACTTGAACCATATGCTGCTAGTACTTGGCACTTAGCAGCAACTCATAAGTGGAAGTGAGAGCATTACCCAACACAAATAATGACCCAATCGGAACATAATAAAACATAATTAAACAAAGCTTTGAGGCAGATAAATTTTACCTTGAGAAATTTTAATAATCGAGGTACTTGAATCATTCGAGGAATTGTTACAGCCCTATCGGGCACATTGTCACCGATACCCAATCTAAAAACTTTGTCAATGTCAGGACCCCAGAGCAACTGCAGCTATATGGTAGTAAATAGAGTGAGAAATTTGAGATTTTCCTCAGAGTAAAAAATATATATAATATTCGTAAGAAAAAATAAAAATGGTCTTTAGTGTATATAGCCCACATCTACGGATGTGGGTAGGGTTAGGCATCTGTGGGAGTGGGCACATCCTGAACCTGAATGTTATTGGTCAGTTTACTTTTGTTTATTTGGCAGCTTGGAGCTCTTTCTGTGAGCTAAATATGACTATGCTGTGAAGCTAGGTAGCAATAAATATCTGGACTTTTAACCCTGGTGCAGTCCTGAGAGGGGTCGCACTGACCCTAACTGAACTTTTTATTCTGCTTATATGTGTGTCATGCTAGACTAGGAGAGTTAAACAGTTAAATGTAGTTAAAATATTTGTCACAAAGAGTAGAGATGAAGTAAACTGTGTTGCTTCATGTCCTCCTCTGGAATCTCAGAAAAACCACCTGAGCCTGGGAATCAGCGTCCTCCTCCTCATATGGGTAGGTTTTGCTTTTCTGTCTTTATTATTTAGTATAACTTGTTGAAAAAAATTTAAATAGCTATGCAGGCATATAAGTTTGTGTGTGTGTAGCATTATGCACGACAGTTGGGCCTTCAGGGGATCAGATCTGGAGTTTTTGTCTGTCATGCGCATTGTGTTCGTGGGGCCTATCAGTGTGGGTTAGGTTTGTGTGGTTCATGCATGTTGAGGTTGTGGATGTGTTTGTGTGGATCAGGTGCAATGATCCACACCTGATCCACATGGAGGGTTTTATGGTACCCTCCAATAACATCCTGCAGGTGTCGCTATCTGGACTAATACAGATATAAATATCACATCTGTGCATCTCAAGTTCTAATATTTAAGTTTCTGAGCAACATAGAGTCATGAACAGGTTCATATTTTCCTGGGAAAGACTTCCTTAGTTTAGCAAAAAAGATGTAAAACCTTATCAGCGCTTTTAGTGTAACTTCCAAAATCTTCTATTTGCAACTAACTTTTATCTACAAATCTGTTCATTCTGTTACAAGCTAATTCTGTTGAAATGAGCAGATAATGTGTCTAGCTTACATTAAGCAGTGGTTACGTTTGAGTATGTCTGAGCTTAGAATGTGGCTGTATGCCTGCATTTGTGGGAGGCTTGTAAATGCTGAGCTGAAGTCCAGAATTTTATCTGACTTGTCTGGGCACTTGTGTGGCACTTGGGCCGGATGTGCTAATCAGGAATAGTCTGGTATTGTTTAGCTGGTGAAGGAGGCCCAGTCATGACAGCAAACAAAGGAACATCACACAGAGACTTTAGAATAAAAATATGCACAGTGTTTCTTGAGCTCATTTACATAAAATTTATTTTTATGTTGATTGAGTCTGCCAGTGATGAAGTCCATATCATTACTTATGGTTATCCGAGAGCTAATGGTTTCAGTTTCCTGAGTAAAAAAAAGAAATAAATAACAATCTGTACATCTAAGGAGCTTCCATCAAATTTGCTTACTTTCTGACTGTTTCATGTTAAAATGTTAGTCCTTTCCAGACACAAATTTGGAGATCTCGAGATTTTGGAACACATATTTTAATATGTAGCCTGCTAAAAAAAAGTGTAAGATGGATGGATGGATAAAAGGACAGACAAATGTTTAGATGGATGGGTCCATAGATGGATGATTAGTTTGTCCTTCGGTCAGAGTTGACCAAAGAACAGATTAGATAACGTGTATGTTAAACAATAGATTCTGTAAAAGATGGGTGGATACCACTTTTAGATAATGGGAAGATGAATTAGGTTTATTAATATTATTCTATCATTTTGGTTTTCAATTATTTTTCAGACTGTTTACAGTTAATGATCAATTGCAACTGTCAGAGTTCACTGATCAGCTATTGCCATGTTATTTGTAATGTTTTCTAATATTGTCTCAGCTGAATAATCACAAAAGAACCCCTTTTGGCTGTGATAAATAGTCAAAATATCCATTTAGTTAGACAACTGTTGCAATTTTAAATATCAGTCATGAAAGAGCAGAGAATAATCCTTACCTTTAATATATTCTCATATATAGTGTCCCGGAAATCCAGCAACGCTTTCTTATCAAACTCCTGCCCGTTAATGATGCGCATCTGTTTCAGGAATGTGGACTTTCCGCTTTCTCCGGCCCCGAGGAGGAGGATCTTCACCAGCCGCCGAACAGCTCTCCTCTCCCGAGCGAGCATGGCATCTATCTCCCGGCTCCGTCGCCTCGCCTCTCGCTCTCGCACTGTGTCCCTTTCTCGGCTGCCCTGCTTGCTCGCGCCCGGCTCTCGGTTGGCCTCGGCTGGAAGCAGGCAGCGGCTTAGGGTGCGGACCACTCCCGACATTGCGAGTCCGTGGGGAAAATAATTAGAAAAAGTTTACTGAAACTCCAGTGCGAAAATGTTCATTGACTGCCACCTCCGGAAAGGAATTGACCCAGTTCGACAACATCCACTTTGTCAGACAAACCGTCTCCACCGGGTAAATCAGAAAAGTCTACATCTAGTAGAAGTCCTTATTTATTGTCCGACCGGCAGACAAGCCGTGTCTATCTTGGTTGGGCGCATCCAAGATAAATTTCATGGAGAAATAAAGCCTATAAAACTACTTGAACATCCACTTAAATAGCCAAAATAAAGGCCAGAAAATAGACCTCAAGTCGGCGTGTCTATCCGAAGCACAAGACTCCTAGCTGTGGAATCTCCCACAAAGGGACAGTCTGATCCAAACTACCCAAACAGACAGCTAGTGGTCGGTGAACTTGAGAGAGCAGCCCCTGCGGGCGGCGGGGGGACGGTCACACTGATAAGGAGCACCGCTGAAGTACCGTGGTCTTACCACAGGGTGCGCCCTCGAACACAATGTGGCGAAAAATCCCTTAGACAATCACACTAATATTTCATTATAAATATTTATCTGAATTATCATCGAAAGATCCAGTGTGAAACAATACAAAAAATTATGAAAATAATATTTCATTGATTTTAGAGACAACAGTGTTTGTCATTACAAAGGATGTAAGCTCCACTCCCCTAGCTCTTATTATTGCTGCTACTAGGGACCTCCTGGCATTTTACTGATTTAGAACTTCTAATTGGGCTATGAGTATGTTATTTGTTCCTCATTATCAAGTTAAAAAAAGAAAGTAGACCAAAGAAAAACAAGTGCTTCTAAAATAAAAACACATAGGCTCCCTTAAAGAAAAAGACTTGTTTCATGAGGAACTTTTATGACTTATTATTTTTCATTAGTTACTTGGTGCTGCACAGTGGCACAGTTGGTAGAGCTGTTGCCTTGCAGCAAGAAGGTCCTGGGTTCAATACCCGGCCAGGGGTCTTTCTGCATGGAGTTTGCATGTTCTCCCTGTGCATGCGTGGGTTCTCTCAGGGTTCTCCAGCTTCCTCCCACAGTCCAAAAACATGACTGTCAGGTTAACTGGGCTCTCTAAATTCTCCCTAGGTGTGAGTGTGTGTGTGAATGGTTGTGTGTCCTGTCTGTTTTCTATGTTGCCCTGCGACAGACTGGCGACCTGTCCAGGGTGTACCCCGCCTCTCGCACGTTAGCTGGGGATAGGCACCAGCAACCCTCCCGACCCCATTAGGGACCAAGGGTGTATAGAAAATGGATGGATGGATAGTTACTATAGTAATTTTTAGATATTTATTGAAGTAATAATTGCTACATGGGGTATAACCATTTCCCCTCTCCTTATCCTGGTCACTGTGCAAAATTAGTTAAGAAAGAAGCGTCCTCATTCAGTCTTACAAGCGATTAAAGGAAATGCCCCTCTATCTTTGGTTGTACTTACAGTACACTTTTGGTTAACAGTATGTGACTTGCACCTTACTAATTTGAGGTTTGTATTCACCCAAATCAACTTTAAAATTCAAACTAAATGTTACATTCATTTGAACAAATACCAACCTTCCCATTAAAATATGCAGTCATATAATGATTTGACTTCTTTAATATTTGGAACCAAAGAACAAATGAAGCCTAGGACTAAATTCAAACTGGAAGACTCTTCATCTCACCTGCCCAACCAATCACTTCAACACGCTCCTCCTTCGCGGTCAATTGGTGCCAGTCTTCTCCTCATCTCATCCGATCATCAGGCATGGCTGCCTTTATAAAGAGTAAAAACTAAAAGCAGCATTTATATTTGATTTCAGTATATTTTGTAAGGTACAAAGCAGCATGTAAATGTTTATATGTATGATAAACTTCTTAAACTGAATCAAGTAATTTTGAGGTAGAAGTATCATACTGTTGTCTTACAGGGATCCATGATTAGTTGTAACAATAGACTTTTATTTGAGATGTATTTATTTTAGATGTAAAACCAATGCAGTAATAATACTGCAGGCTGTTTAGTTTTTATAAGCTTTTATAAAATATTGTCACACAAACGTCACATTAAGGGGACAGTGGTGGAGCGTGTGGACACCTTTAAGTTCCTGGGAGTCCACATCTCCGAGGACTTGACTTGGATGACCAGCTGCTCCAAACTCTTCAAGAAGGCACATCAGCGCCTTTTCTTCATGAGGACCCTGAGGAAGAACCACCTGTCCTCAGAGATCCTCACGAACTTCTACCACTGCACCATTGAGAACATCCTCACCAACTGTATTACAGCTTGGTACGGGAATTGCTCTGTCTCTGACCGGAAGGCACTGCAGAGGGTGGTGAAAACTGCCCAGTATATCACCGGGGTACCGCTCCCTGCCATCAAGGACATCTACAGGAAGCGGTGTTTGAAAAGGGCCGGGAGAATGACAAAGGACTTCACTCACCCAGCACACACACTCTTCTCCCTTCTGCCCTCTGGGAGGCGTTACAGAAGCCTACGGACCAGAACCACCGGGCACCGGAACAGCTTCTTTCCCACAGCTGTCACGCTTTTGAACACCTCCTGACATAAAACATAAACTATAAGGACTGTACTCCCCTATCCTCTCATACAACAATAACACATGGACTATCCTCACACACACACCACGGACTGTTTTCCTCACACACATATGCAATCTGTAAATCTTATCTGCCATTATTTATCTTGTATTATAAACCTACTAATACATATATAATCCATTTCCTAACATTCTCGTATATTCTGTATAATCTGTGCACATAGCTCCCATATTTATATTAATATTTAGTCTTGTACACCTCCATCCATCCATCTTCTTCCGCTTATCTGTGGTCGGGTCGCGGGGGTAGAGGCTTCAGAAGGGAGGCCCAGACTTCCCTCTCCCCAGCCACTTCCACCAGCTCCTCCGGAGGAATCCCAAGACGTTCCCAGGCCAGCCGAGAGACATTAGTCCCTCCAGCGTGTCCTGGGTCTTCCCCGGGGCCTCCTGCCGGTGGGACGTGCCCGGAACACCTCACCAGTGAGGTGTTCCGGGAGACGTCCAGGAGGCATCCTGACCAGATGCCCGAGCCACCTCAATTGGCCCCTCTCGATGTGAAGGAGCAGCGGCTCTACTCTGAGTCCCTCCCGGATGACTGAGCTTCTCACCCTATCTCTAAGGGAGAGCCCAGCCACCCTGCAGAGAAAACCCATTTCGGCCGCTTGTATCCGTGATCTCACTTTTTCGGTCATGACCCAAAGCTCATGACCATAGATGAGAGTGGGAACGTAGATCGACCGGTAAATCGAGAGCTTCGCTTTTTGGCTCAGCTCTCTCTTCACTACGACAGACCGGTACAGCGCCTGCTTGACGGTAGACGCTGCGCCAATCCGCCTGTTGATCTCCCACTCCCTTCTTCCCCCATTCGTGAACAAGATCCCGAGATACATAAACTCCTCCACTTGGGGCAGGACACCCCCCCTGACCCAGAGAAGGTACTCTACCCTTTTCCAGCTTAAGACCCTGGGCTCGGATTTGGAGGCACTGATAGCCATCCCAGCCGCTTCACACTCGGCTGTGAACCGCTCCGGCGAGAGCTGCAGATCACGTCCCGATGAAGCCAAAAGGACCACATCATCCGAAAAAAGCAGAGATGCAATCCAAAGGCCACCAAAAGGAATCCCCTCAACACCCTGGCTGTGCCTAGAAATTCTGTCCATAAAAGTAATGAACAGAATCGGTGACAAAGGGCAGCCCTGACAGAGTCCAACTCTCACCCGAAACGAGCCCGACTTACTGCTGGCAATGCGGACCAGACTCTGACACCGGTCATACAAGGACCTGACAGCCTGTATCAAAGAACCCGGTACCCCATACTCCCGGAGAACCCCCCACAGGGCTCCCCGAGGGACACGGTCAAACGCCTTCTCCAAGTCCACAAAACACATGTAGACTGGTTGGGTGAACTCCCATGCACCCTCCAGGACCCTGCTGAGGGTGTAGAGCTGGTCCAGTGTTCCACGACTAGGACGAAAACCACACTGCTCTTCCTGAATCCGAGGATCAACAATCCAATGGACCCTCCTCTCCAGAACCCCCGAATAGACCTTGCCAGGGAGGCTTAAGAGTGTGAACCCCTGTAATTGGAGCACACACTCCGGTCCCCCTTTTTAAACAGGGGGACACACCACCCCGGTCTGCCAATCCAGGGGAACTGCCCCCGATGTCCATGCGATATTGAAGAGTCGTGTTAACCAACACAACCCCACAACATCCAGAGCCTTAAGGAACTCCGGGCTGATCTCATCCACCCCCGGGGCCCTGCCACCGAGGAGCTTTTTGACCACCTCTGCGACCTCGACCCCAGAAATTGGAGAGCCCAACCCAGAGTCCCCAGGCTCCGCTTTCAAAATAGAAGGCATGTTGGTGGGATTGAGGAGGTCTTCGAAGTACTCTGCCCACCAGCCCACAACATCCCGAGTTGAAGTCAGCAGCACACCATCCCCACTGTAAACAGTGTTGGTCCTGCACTGCTTCCCCCTCCTCCCCGAGACGCTGGATGGTGGACCAGAATCGCCTCCTCGAAGATGTACGGAAGTCTTTCTCCATGGCTTCTCCAAACTCCTCCCTCGCCCGAGTTTTTGCCTCAGCAACCACCCGAGCCGCATGTCGCTTCGCCCGCTGGTACCCATCAGTTGCTTCCGGAGTACCACAGGCCAAAAAGGCCCGATAGGACTTCTTCTTCAGCCTGACGGCTTCCCTCACCGAAGGTGTCCTCCAACGGGTTCGAGGGTTGCCGCTGCGACAAGCACCGACAACCTTGCGGCCACAGCTCAGATGAGCCGCCTCGACAATGGAGGCACGGAACACGGTCCACTCAGACTCCATGTCCCCCACCTCTCCTGGGACGTGTTCGAAGTTCTGCTGGAGGTGGGAGTTAAAGCTCCGTCTCGCAGGGGATTCCGCCAGACGTTCCCAGCAGACCCTCACAACACGTTTGGGCCTGCCAGGTCTGACCGGCATTCTCCCCCTCCAGCGGAGCCACCTCACCACCAGGTAGTGGTCAGTGGACAGCTCCGCACCTCTCTTCACCCGAGTGTCCAAAACATACGGCCGCAGGTCCGATGAAACGATGAGAAAGTCGATCATCGAACTGCGGCCTAGGGTGTCCTGGTGCCAAGTGCACATATGGACACCCTTATGCTTGAACATGGTGTTCGTTATGGACAATCCATGACGAGCACAGAAGTCCAACAACAGAACACCACTCGAGTTCAGATTGGGGGGCCGTTCCTCCCAACCACACCCCTCCAGACCTCACTGTCATTGCCCACGTGAGCGTTGAAGTCCCCCAGCAGAACAAGGGAGTCCCCAGGTGGAGCACTCTCCAGTACCCCCTCTAGGGACTCCAAAATCGTGAGTAATCTGAGCTGTCATTCGGCCCGTAAGCACAAACGAAAGTCAGGACCCATCCCCCCACCCGTAGGCGGAGGGAGGCTACCCTCTCGTTCACCGGGGTAAACCCCAACGTACAGGCGCCGAGATGGGGAGCAACAAGTATGCCCACCCCTGCCCCGACGCCTCTCACCTTGGGAAACTCCAGAGTGGAAGTATATCCAGCCCCTCTCAAGGAGACTGTTTCCAGAACCAGAGCCCTGCGCCAAGGCGAGACCGACTATTTCTAGCCGGAACCTCTCAGCCTCACACACTAGCTCCGGCTCCTTCCCCACCAGAGAGGTGACATTCCACGTCACAAGAGCTAGCTTTTGCAACCGAGGATCGGACCGCCAGGGTCCCCTCCCTCGGCTGCCACCCATCACACAATGCACCCGACCCCGTTTGCCCCTCTCACAGGTAGTGGACCCATGGGAGGGGGTACCCATGTTTCCTCTTCAGGCTGGGCCCGGCCAGGCTCCATGGGTAAAAGCCCGGCCACCAGACGCTCGCCGTCGTGCCCCCCCTCCAGGCCTGGCTCCAGAGTGGGGCCCCAGTGACCCGCGTACACCTGCAAATAAATATTTATATCCTGTATAGCACTTCTGGATAGATGCAAACTACATTTTGTTGCTTGTACTTGTGACAGTGCAATGACAATAAAGTTGAATTCTATTCTATTCTATGTTGTTCACATTGCAATGCATTCTGGGTAAATGACGCCTACTATGTCTGACTGCGCTAGCTCTGTTCAGCCAAAGCAGCAATGACTAATGTCATTAAGCCATTTCAAATTGAACCAGAGTCCTTTGAAATCTTTAAAATCTTTAGAACTAAAGAGCAATGATCTAGTCAGCCCACAGTTTCAGTTATTAAAGCTAGAAACTAGAGATCAGACCCAAAATCTGGGAGTAGTGATGGACTCACACCAGAACATTGAGAGCCACATAAAGACAGCTACAAAGTTGGCCTTCTATCGCCTGAAGAATGTTTCCAAGACTAAAGAACTAATATCTCAGCAAGATCTAGAAAAGCTTATCCATGCATTTATCTTTAGTCACATTGATCACTGCAAAAGTATCTGTGCAGGTCTGCTTAAACAATCAACCCCCAGCTTCAGCTGATCCAGAATGCTGTGGCTGATATTCTCACTAAAACCAGAAAGATAGAGCCCATCAACTCAGTTATAAAGTTCTTCCACTGGCTCCAAATATTGGATACATTAAAGATCTGCTGTTTTTATTTCAACCTTTCAGACCACTCAGGCTTTCTGGTTTTGTTCTGGTCTGCATCCCCAGAACCGGAACCAAACACGGAGAAGCAGCGATCAGCTTCTATGCACCACAAATTTGGAACAAACAGCCAGAAAACTGGAAAACAGCTAAAATATTGAGTTGTTTTAAATCTAGACTAAAAATGCATCCATTTAGAGTTGCTTTTGAAACCTAATTATTACTGGTTTCTCAATTGTTGACTGTATGTAGTTTTCATGGCTACTTATTCTAGCACACAGTTTCAGTAAATAGCTAGAAACTAGAGATCAGACTCAAAATCTGGGAGTAGTGATTGACTCACACCAAAACCTTGAGACCCAAACTGCTTTATATAAAGCACTTTGAACTGTATTGCTGAGGAAACATGCTAAACATATAAACTTGATTAATTTATTGCCTGGTTGATATCGTATAGTACAATTAACTGAAACTAGGAATTGAAACAAGATATTGAGATGAGGATGTTCAAGCGATAAAAAAAACATTATTGTTCATAAGTCACTCTTTAATCTCTTGAAATGATTGAAGTTAATAAGCAGAGAACATCACAAGAGACCTGCATGTTAAGGGACTTCCGGTGGAGCGAATGGCGGGGTAGGACGCGTGTAGCTGAGCTCCCGCAACTATTAGATATAATTGTTATTTTAGGCACATTTTTGTTAGCTCTTAACTCCTTCTCGGTGTGTTTTTTTGTTCACTCGTCTCAAGTCTTGGCTTTTTTCTCTTAATTAAAATGCCTCCAAAAGTTAAACCGTCCGCACAGCAACAGAGGCCTGCTTCTCATGCTACATCCTCGCCTCGTGGTGACTCTCCTACCCACACGGAGGTACTCGCTGATATTTCTCCTTCCTTGGCCTTTAAGTCTGAGCTGCTATCGGCTCTTCGGGTTGACATGGCACTTATCTTCAAGACTGAACTCCAAGCAGCTCTCACTGAAAATTTGTCGAGTATAAAGGCTGAGTTCCTAGCAGTGAAGTCGGAATTGACTAGCAACATTACAACTGTTCAGCTGGATGTGCGCGCCCTGAAGGACACCGTGGGCGAGTTGGAGACATCATGCTCTACGTGCGTTGACGATATTTACAGGCTAAGGTGCAGCAGATGTCCACGGATTTGAAAAAATTGGACAATAAATGTGATGACCTGGAGGCCAGATCTCGTCGCAACAATTTGCGTCTGATAGGCATCTCAGAGGATTTTTCCACCACATCTACAGCCATTTCCACTTTGCTTAAGGAGGCTTTTCAGCTGGAGAAAGAGCCCTTGGTCGACCGTGCTCATCGTACTCTCCAACCGAGGCCGAAACCTGGAGAGCGACCTCGTCCTATAGTTGTTCGTATGCACTATCATTCGGACTGTGTGGACATTTTGCATCGAGCTAGGACCCAGCAGCGGATCACGGTTGGAGGTACGCGTGTCTCTGTTTTCCCTGACCACACGCCAAGGACCGCCCGAGCCCGTGCTGCTTTTAATGATGTACGCCGTCAGCTTCGCGTGATCCCCGGGATCCGTTTCGGTCTGCTCTATCCAGCGCGACTCCGGGTCACACACAATGGTATGGAGAAGGAGTTTAATTCACCAGATGAGGCCAGCGTCTTCATCAAGTCCCTCAAAGTATAAGAGAGCTTTGCAAAGGTACACGGCTTTGATAAAGCAGCTACGTGTCACATTTACTGGCTATTATTATTATTGTCTTTGCCTTACAGAGCTTATGTTCTCTTTTTGTAATTAACATTTTGTAATTTGTTATTTTTTGGTCTCAACTGGATGTGCCAGAATGACGAAGGTTGTTGAGCTTGCGGGAGCTCGGACTGCAGCTTTTCCTCTACTACGTTGCTAAAAACCGTGAGCATCCATTTTAGGGATCTGACTCCGTTCGGGGTCTGCACTGGGTTCCCCATCGTTTGGGGATGGGGTCGTTGTAAGTGCTGCGGGGGTGGTATGGGTGGGAAGTTCTTCTTCTATTTGTTAGGGTTCCATTTTCTTCCTTTTTTTGTTTGTTTGTGGCGGTGGGGGTTGGTACACCATACTCAATTTTCCTGTCTCTACCTTTACAATCGTCTTGAAACATGTCTACTAAAGATAACAATGTGAACATCCTACAACCGGGGTCTTCTGTGAGATTTTTGAGCTGGAACATCAAAGGTATGGGGAGCCCACTTAAGAGATCAAGGATTTTTGCCCATTTGAAACATCTTAAAGCTGACCTAGTGTTTTTACAGGAAACCCATATGCGCATCAGAGATCAGGTCAGACTAAAATGTCCCTGGACTTCTGATGTATTTCATTCAAATTTCAACTCTAAAGCCAGTGGGGTTGCCATTTTAGTTAGCAAATCAATTCAGTTTACAGCTTCTAAAATTATTTCGGATAAAAATGGTAGATACTTAATTGTTATTGGTAAATTATTCCATGTCCCAATTCTATTAGTGAATATATATGTCCCCAACTTTGACGACCCAAACTTTATGAATAAGCTTCTTGAATCTCTTCCTTCTTTAGACAATAATCTCCTTATAGTAGGCGGGGATATGAACTGTGTCATCGATCCCAAATTAGATAGGTCTGCCCCACACAGGTTGGTCCCTACATTAATGTCTAGATCACTCTCAGATTTCATGTCAAAGAATGGATGCGTTGATCCTTGGAGATTTTATAATCCCCAATCCAAGAAATTTTATTTCTTTTCCCACTTGCATCAGTCTTTTTCTCGTATTGATTATTTTTTTGTCGACTCTAAATTAATTCCAAATGTTCTATCTGTCGATTATCACCCTATTGTCATTTCTGATCATGCCCCTCTTTCATTAGATATTAAGTTTGCTTTTCAACATCGGTATGTCACACCTTGGAGATTCAACCCTCTACTTCTTTCAGATGAAAGATTCAACACATTTATCACAGCTCAAATTGATGATTTCATTGTACTAAATCAGAATGAGAGTAATCCAATTTCATATTCTTTACTTTGGGAATCATTAAAAGCGTTTTTAAGAGGTCAAATTATCTCATATTCCGCCCACTTGAATAAGGTGCGCATAGCGAAATTGCTAGAACTTAGTACTGATATTACTAATCTGGATCAACAAATTGCTATTTCCCCCTCTCCAGGTTTACTTAAACAACGGATTGTCTTACAGACTGAATTTGATCTTCTTACCACCAATGATGCAGAGCGACTTCTCTTACGGTCACGCTCTACTTATTTTGAACATGGTGATAAGGCTAGCCGACTTCTCGCTTACCAGCTTCGTCGTCGTGCAGCTTCACACACGATCCCACAGATTATGGACTTGTCAGGCACTCTGCATCAGGATCCTATTACTATTAATTCGATTTTTCAGTCTTTTTATTCTGTGTTATTTAAATACGAATTTCCAGCTAATCCTACTGAAATGAATCAGTTCCTTGACAGCCTCAGTTTCCCTGTGATAAACCCAAATGTTGCTAAGGAACTTGACTTGCCTTTAACCATAGAGGAGATTGTTGCTGCCATGAAAACCATGCAAAGTATCAAAGCTCCCGGCCCGGATGGATTCCCTGTCGAATTTTTTAAAAAGTTCCAAGACAAGCTATCCCCATTACTCCATGCGGTATACAAAGAGTCACTACAAAAGGGCAGTCTCCCTCATACTTTAACTCAAGCCTCTATTTGTCTCCTCTTAAAAAAGGATAAAGATCCCAATATTTGTAGCTCATACAGACCTCTCTCTTTAAAAAATGTAGACGCTAAGATCCTTGCTAAGGCTTTGGCTTGTCGTCTGGAAAGTATAGTACCAACTATAGTATCACATGAGCAAACTGGATTTGTTAAGGGGAGGCAACTCTTCTTTAATGTCCGTACACTCCTGAATATTATTTACTCTAAATCCTCCACTGAAATACCTGAAGTTGTGATCTCGGTCGACGCTGAAAAAGCGTTCGACAGAGTTGAATGGGATTACCTATTTGCAGTTTTAAAGAGATTTGGACTGGGTGATGCATTCATTTCTTGTATACGTCTCTTTTATGTTTCCCCTCATGCTAGTGTCTCCTCCAATGGTATTCAATCCAGTTTTTTCAGACTTTTCCGAGGCACTAGACAGGGATGCCCATTATCCCCTTTGTTGTTTGCTTTGGCTATAGAGCCTCTCTCACTCTTTTTAAGGTCCTCTAACACTTTCACCGGAATTTCCCGATTAGGTACAGAATTCAAACTATCTCTTTATGCTGACGATTTATTGCTGTACGTCTCAAACCCTGGTCTTTCCGTCTCGTCAATTTTATCTACTTTTCAAAGGTTCGGATCCTTCTCTGGTTACAGAGTAAATATTGCTAAAAGTGAATGCTACCCTATCAACGCGGCTGCGTTAAAGCTTTTACACTCCAACATTCCGTTCAAGTTGAGCTGCTCTGGTTTTAAGTACCTGGGCGTCAGTATAACTAGGTCATTAAGCTCTCTTTTTGCAGCTAATTTTTTGCCTTTAATTGCTAAAATTAAATTGGACCTCCGAAGATGGAATAGTTTACCTCTTTCACTTATAGGTAGAATCAATACAATTAAAATGAATGTTGTTTGTTACTGCGCAATAGCCAGCCCCGCCCTCTCCTCACAACTCCTCGGGCTGACTACTGACCAGTTCTCTGTCTAACAGGTCCGGAAAATCTCTAAGACCTGGGTCTTACCCTGAACAAGATCTATAAGAGATAGTCTATTTAAACTGGTGGCGAAAGGAACTCGTCTAGCTCTAACTACCTCCTATCCAGAAGTTATGACCCTTTTCAGTTAAGAAACAATCAACTGAGTAGCCGTCACAGCTGCATAGCTTCAATAACCACTTCTGTTAACGCTAGTTTCCTTTCTGTTGCAACTTGCACTTGTTAATGGCTAGATATTATTTAGTGACTAGGATTTAAGTCCCAGGGTCATTATTTACACTCACCAAAGGAAAGTCTGAAGCCACCACATTACTAGAATCATGTATACTGGTTTTACTATAAATAGAAGAACTGTGATTCAAATGACTCAATTAATTTCAATGTCCACAACCTAATTAGAATTTTTAAAATATACGTATTTATTAAGCAAGCTTTAGCAGGGAAAATGACAGGCATACAGAATTTACTTGAGATTACCATACAAAGAAAATCAATAAAATTTAGATCAATTTAACTTTTACCTACACTGTCATCTATCTATTAGATAAGGCTTTGGGGTGCGGCACAAGTCATACCCATCGATGGAATTAGATCTCGGCAACGGAAGTCCTTGGTCAGAATCCTTCTCCGTGAAAAATGACCCCCCTTTGGAACTGAAACAAAATGAACTGTCTGTTATAGCCAACCGAACAGCTCTTGGTCGATCCTGTGACTTTTGTTCAGTTCCCCAAGTCTGTTGCGATGTATTTTGAGATCGTTGAGTCGAGCGCAGAGTGTGGAAATCCAATGAGGAACCAAGAGAGTGGGTCGGTGTAACTTGTCCTCTGTCCGGCGTGAGATGATCCTTGGTGTTTCTTGCTTTCTTGGTTCCAGGGCGTAGTCCTCTGCTGGTCTTCTTGCCGCTCTTGTGTCGAGTCTCAGCGCCGAGGACGAAGAACATTGTATCACCTCGGTCTCGTGGTTTTATACTTTTCTCCCTCTCTATGGGAGTGTATCTATTGAAGATTGCAATAACGTTCCTGTGACATTTGTAACTTGGGTCACAATGACCCGTTTGCGAGATAATATACTTGTGACACTTGTGTCTGTGGAAACTTTCCGAGAAACAGCAACAGGCAGCTGCACACCTAAACCCACTTCCTGTCAGCAGCAGGCATACTTGTGACATTTGCGACTTGCACCACACCCTTACTTCTCCTTTGATTCTATACTAAATTTAACCATACAAGTACCTTCAATCAATAAGATTATATAAAAATGTCATTACATTAGATGATTTGATTTTGGTTCATTTGCATTGGCTAGCACTGTTGCTGTGCTTATTTCATTGGCTGACTGCTTGGACAGATAATCTCATATCCATCACTGTCTTAGAGAGATTGTGTCCTGATGTCTGTGCTAATGTCTCAGGTTGCTTAACAACCTGTTTCCAAATAAGGCGTTGGCCATCTCTGCTCTCCTGTTAGTTCTCCTTTTCCCCTTAACCTTTCACCTACTATCTACCTCCAACACATCAGTGATCTTTAATTGCAGTTACACCTTTTACACCATTTCAAGTTCAGAGTAAAAATCACATTTATAACTTCTTTTACTTCTCTGATTTATCATTCATTTATAATGTTATGATAACCATAATGTATCAATTACTCTTATTATAATCTTAATGTGAGTTATTACAAATGTTTTCTGTAAAGAAACCAAGAATAATTCATGATTCTTATTATTTGATATCAGTTACAGTTACTTGTTTTACTTGTAAGAGTTCTCACTAATGCAAGTGTAAGCGTAAGTATTATTACAAGCAAACCAATATTAATATAAGTATTTTACTTTGAATCTTATCCAATTACTCACAATGTTTAGATTTCTTTCTTTAAAACTTTCATGCTTTGAGATAAGTAATAGTCTGAACTATTTTTATAAATCTGCAGGCTGGAAACTTACTTCCTCTTTTTCCAGGAAACCTGCTTTTCCTGTTTCATGACTTTCTCTCTCTTGACAATGATTTCTTATGATTAAATAGAAAAAAGTAGAATTAAAGAAAAGTTTGCAGGAGACAAAAAACACACACGACCAAATTTATTTTATTGACTTTTAAGTCTAATGTTGGGTCTAGATTTCACTTGAGTGATTAATTTTAAAGATAACTTTATTTATTGTTACTGTTAAACTAAAATCTCCAGCATGGGGAAGTGGGATGATCTCGGATTTTCTTGACAATGTTTTACCTAAATTCTTATTTTTGTTCAATTGTCTTCCACTGTTTCTGCCGAAACATTTCTTTAAAATGTTGGATCAAGTTATATCTGGCTTCCTATGGTGTGGTAAATCACCCAGAATCCGCAAATCCACTCTTCATAGATGCAAATTCAACGGTGGTTTGTCACTTCCAAACTTCTTGCTGTATTATTGGGTGGCCCATATCCACAAAATTTCATTTTGGTTTGGTTCCCTGAACTTTCCATGGTGCAAGTTGGAAGCACAATCATGCTCTCATTCCTCACTAATTGCTCTTCTCACTTCTCCCATCACATCCAAACCCTCTGGCTTCACGAACAATCCAGTAGTTCGGTCTGTCTTAAAAATTTGGTGCCAGTTTAAGAGGCATTTCAAATTTAACTCAGCATCTTTACTTGCTCCTTTAATGAGAAACCACTTGTTTCAACCAGCACTCACAGATCCCGCCTTTTTGTCATGGGATAATAAAGGGCTTTCATGTTTCAAGGATTTTTACAAAGAAGGTATTTTTCGCAGCTTTACAGACCTTGCATCTGAATTTAATCTCCCCTTTCTCATCTATTCCGGTACTTTCAAATCAGACACTGCGCCAGGGCTCTGTTTCCCGGTTTTCCCTCTAGGCCACCAAACCCGTACTGGGAGTTGTTCCTGAGTTGGGATACTCTTCAAAGGTCATATATCTCTAAAGTTTATAATGAAATTCTGTCTTTTAATTCTTCACCCATCACTAAGATCAAGGCTGCTTGGGAACTCGAACTTGGTCTAAATTTGGGTGAGGATTGGTGGAATAATGCTCTTAAAAAAATTCATTCAAGCTCAATCTGTGCTTGACTTTCTCTTATTCAGTTTAAAGTTCTCTTCAGGGTTCATCTCTCTAAAAATCGATTGTCGCAATTTTTCTCCGTTTCTGACATTTGTGAGAAATGTCGTGCGCCTACCTGTAATTTAACTCACATATTTTATTCCTGTTCATCACGTTATAGTTTTTGGCAGACCTACTTTGTTACTATGTCAAAGATTCTTTCAGTGGATATTAAACCTTCTCCCCATGTTGCTATATTTGGACTGCCAGTTAACTACAAACAGCTTACTTCCAACCAATTGGATGTCTTATCATTTACTTCCTTACTGGCAAGACGCCGTCTTCTTTTCCACTGGAAATCAACTAAACCACCCTCTAGCAATCAGTGGGTAAAAGACACAATGTCTTTTCTAAAAGACATTAGACATTAGACATATCTAATTGTGTTTCACTGAATTAGATATTCAGTGAAAGGCAACTCAGCCAAATTTTATAACCTTTGGCACCCTTTCATGACATTCTTTCACTCTCTACAGTCTCTTTTTTTTAAGGTTTGTTCTTGTGTCTTGTTCACTTATGAAAAAGAAAAATACTCATAGGAGGTAAATTGTATGCCTTTTGTCAGTTAGGTACTTTCCACCTCTTCTGGTTCTGTATTCTGTTCGTTTCTATCGTCGTTATAAAGAAGGTGTGTATCTCGGCGTACTTTGTTAAGAGTAATGATTTTGCCTGTAATGTCTCTTTCCCTTCTAATAAAAATATTAAGGAAAAAAAAAGAGACCTGCATGTTGTTGAAGAAGGTTAAACATAACACCAAAAAACCTGCTCTCAAAATCCACAATGCAGGAAAATGCTGGCCGTTGTAAATGTCAAAACTGATTGCAGGAGAGAAAGTGAATTATTGACTACAAGAACATGCAATTCCTGCTTTGTTCTGACCTTAGTTAACGTGACAGAATGGACATCAGAATTATGATACCTCCTCCCGTTTTACTTTACTTTATTTAAAGACTTTTTTGATTATACTCTTAAGCTGCACTTCTCCGACTTGAACTGAGATGTAGTTACAACAGTTCGCCACCAGTTGGCACATGGAGCACGGTGAGCACTCCTGACTCAGCGAGCCAACGGCAATTTAGTGCAGTAACGGCTGGTCAGTGGAGGCGCTCACTGTTACTCTTGTCTGTGTTAACAGGACAGGCACGTGCAGAGGTGGGGTGAAGGGGGCTTGAGCCCCTGCCCTTTTTATCCTTGATGCCCCTAGTGCCCTTTTTGAGTTTTTTTTTTTTTTCCAAAAATTTTTATTCAAATGTAACATCAACACTCGTCTATGGGCCGCAGCTGTTTCTTTAATGCTCTGCGTATCCTTTCTGAACATTCTGCTTCTGTAAAAGCTTTTCTTGCAGCATGCAAGGCTGAAATGTGCTTGGCAACCCATTCGCTCCTGGTGGTGCCCTCTAGAGCTGGAGCTTTGTCTATTAATACAGAGGGCAGGTTGGGATTCTGCCCAAACACCAGCTGATGTGGGCTGTATCCATGGACACTTTGCATGGAGTTCTTTGCCATCAGGGCCCAATCCATAGCAGTGCTCCAGTCACATCCAGTACTTGCTTTGACTTTCAGTAGGATCTCCGTCAAAGTTTGATTATGGCGCTCCAACAGTCCATTGCTCCACGGACTGTAAGCAGGTGTCGTCTTAACTTCAATATTAAAGTTCTCGGCCATGTCTCTCACTTCCTCGTTATTAAACTCACCACCATTGTCACTGAACAACTTTTGTGGTGGACCATGCACACTGATCCAATCATGGATAAAACGTTTGACTATTTCAGAAGACCTCTTGGTGGTTAAGACACTGCCAGCACTGAAACGAGTGAACTGGTCAATAATATGTAGGTACCAAACCCCAGGTTCAAGTTCATGCAGATCCACAGCAACTGTTTCATTGTATGTAGATGCCAATGGTAAGCCGACAGCAGGTTTTGGTTTGGTCTTACAATATTTTTGACACACTTCACACTGGTTCACGACATTTTTCAGCAGGCTGTCACATTCTGTGTCCTTATTGCCAGAATTAGTCAAAAGTCTCTGTATTTTATCAGCAGAGGCATGTCCAAACTGTTTATGAAGTTTCTCCAGAACTTTCATCTTTTCACTTTTGTTCATCTTGTCTGTTGCAGTCAGTATTTCTTCCTCAGTAGCTTCTAATAGTTTATCAGAGTGAATAAAATGTCTATTTTCACTGTCCACAATGTTCACGCAGTAATGACCTGAGCTAGTAAAGTCCAGTTTGATAGGCTGGTTGAACATCACTGCACTGTCTCTTTCCATATCCAAAACAGTCCCTGCCCTTTTTAACGAGGCTTTACTCAAAAGCAGCGGGATGTTAGCAGGTACTACTTCAGTTTCTATATTACACTTTGTGTTGCCAATTTTAGCAGGTATCTTTACCTTTTTAATGGAGTAGACGATTTTTCCATCTCCAAACTTGAAGGGCCTGTGACTTTGCGTTTCTGTCTCTTTCATAATCTTCACACTTTTCTTTTGTAGTACAGTACTGTAGTTGTCCAACCACTCTTGTCCACAAACTGTCCTAGTGCAAGCAGTGTCTATTATTGCCGAGCCAAAACATTCTGTCATGAATATTTCTGCATCTGTTGGTGATTCTTTGGTGTACAGAGTTAAGTTGCACTCTTCCACGTCTTTTGCATCTTCAGCAATTTTAACACTATCAGCTTTGTGCGGACAGCTTTTAACCCAGTGTTACGGCCCAAGGCCCTTCCTCTGGGTCTTTCACATCCTGACAATTGGTGCTGATTGGGATGAGAGGCAGCTGGCCAGTGTCTCCAGCTTAAGAGGCACCATCCTTTCCGACTAGCCCCACCTCTCCTCTCCTACCTACCCTTCATTCTCTCCGTCTCTTTGCCACCCTCTCCCCTTTCTCCCTTTCCTCTCCAGCCAGTTATGTTTTGTTAAATAAATTTAATTTTAAGTTTACCCATGTGTTGCTTCCCTTTAATTTGTTATGGTTTCAGAGCCAGACCATAACACCAGTGAAAAGTACTTTGGCACACTGCACATTTTGACCGTCGTCCGTACTTATCCAGCGGGTTTGTACCAGGCTGCGGAGTTTTCTGATGGGGACTTTGCCGCCAGTACTTGCCTTTTTGCTCCGTTGCAAACACGGACTCCTAGCTAATGCCTTCTGCTGCCGCACCTCTTTTCTCGCCAAATATTCTCTTCAAAGCGGACTTCATAGAAGCAAATGTTACATCTGAGCATGCCGTTAAAGCCAATTGTCTGTCCGTTATGTCCAAACACGCGGTGTCCAAAAGCTTAAAAGCCAAAACTGCGTCAGGTAGCTCCATGTAGTATTTTTTCATGCGCGAGTAACGCTGCTCAAAATCAATAATATAGTCCGCCATCGACATGTTAACTTCTTTTACAATTCGGTCAAAATCTGAGTACGCCTCATAGATCCTGTCCTTTTCTTCTTTTAAGAACAAGTCATCTAGTTTCGCGAACAATGTGGTCATTCCAGTGTCTTTATTGAGATCGTCTACCGGAATTTCCATCGCCGTGTCCCGCGCTCTTCCAGACAGTGCCAGGGCGACAGCAAGCGCTTGCTTTTTCTTCTCCAAATCTGTAACTCTCGTCCAAATGTTGACTTCATTCTTCCAGCTTTCGTAAGGCTTTCGTTCTTCAAACGTCGGCGGAACTCTGTAGTTACTAACCATCCTCTGCTACCAATGTTAGTCAGTAAAAATAACTTGTTTCTTTGCACCCATTTATTCCGCCAAGTACCACACACGAACAGACGACTCCAACCGAAGAAGAGTACAAAAGCATAAACATATATTCCTAGCACAACAGTGCCCCTAGCGGATGAACATGTAATACAAACAAAAATAAAAGAGTAACATTGTCCTTCTTGGGCAAGACGCTTCACCCACGTTTCTGCTGGCGGTGGAACGAGGCCCTAGTGGTGCTGATTATGTGGCATCTCCTTCTTACTCTGCCCCAGGGCAGCTGTAGCTGAAATGTAATAGACCATCATCAGTGTGTGAATGCGTGTATGAATGGTTAAATGTAGTGTAAAGTGTATTCAAATGCTTAGACTTATACAAATGCAGGACATTTAATCATTTACATTTGCCAAAAAAAAAAAAGAAAGAAATCTGCATGGAGAGAAATACTTTTTGACAGCAGTGTTTAAACTGTACTACAAGAAATTCTCAACTATATTTATATACAATACTATAAATCATTGTTTCACTATCATATACAGTGGGGAGAACAAGTATTTGATACACTGTTGATTTTTCAGGTTTTCCCACTTGCAAAGTTTGAAGAAGACTGTAATTTTTATCATAGGTAATCTAAAACAAAAATCCAGAAAAATACAATGTATAATATTTAAATAATTAATTTCCATTTTATTGTGTGAAATAAGTATTTGATGCACCAGAAAAATTAAACTTAATATTTGGTATAGAAACCTTTGTTTGCAATTACAGAGATCAGACGTTTCCTGTAGTTCTTGACCAGGTTTGCACACACTGCAGCAGGGATTTTGGCCCACTCCTCCATACAGATCTCCTCCAGGGCCTTCAGGTTTCGGGGCTGTCGCTGGGCCACTCTTTAGTTGCCCTGGCTGTGTGTTTTGGGTCGTTATCATGCTGGAAGACCCAGCCACGACCCATCTTCAGTGCTCTTACTGAGGGAACGAGGTTGTTGGCCAAAATCTCACGATACATGGCCCCATCCATCCTTCCTACAATATGGTGCAGTCATCCTGTCCCCTTTGCAGAAAAGCATCCCCAAAGAATGATGTTTCCACCGTCATGCTTCACGGTTGGGATGGTGTTCTTGGGGTTGTACTCATCATTCTTCTTCCTCCAAACATGACGAGTGGAGTTTAAACCAAAAAGTTCTATTTTTGTCTCATCAGACCACATGACCTTCTTCCATTCCTCCTGTGGATCATTCAGATGGTCATTTGCAAACATCAGACGGGCTTTGACATGCGTTGGCTTGAGGAAGGGCACCTTGCGTGCACTGCAGGATTTTAATCCTTGACGGTGTAGAGTGTTACTGATTGTTTTCTTTGAGACTGTGGTCTCAGCTCTATTCAGGTCATTGACCAGGTCTTGCCGTGTATTTCTGGGCTCATTCCTCACCTTCCTCAAGATCAATGATGCTCCACGAGGTGAGATCTTGCATGGCGCCCCAGACTGAGGGAGATTTTCCGTTATTTTGTATTTCTTCCATTTTCTAATAATTGCACCAACTGTTGTTGCCTTCTCACCAAGCTGCTTGCCTATTGTCCTGTAGCCCATCCCAGCCTTGTGCAGGTCTACAATTTTATCCCTGATGTCCTTACACAGCTCTCTGGTCTTGGGCATTGTGGAGATGCTGGAGTCTGATTGATTGAGTGTGTGGACAGGTGTCTTTTATACAGGTAACGAGTTCAAACAGGTGCAGTTAATACAGGTAATGAGTGGAGAACAGGAGGGCTTCTTAAAGAAGAACTAACATGTCTGTGAGAGCCAAAATTCTTACTGGTTGATAGATGATCAAATACTTATTTCACACAATAAAATGGAAATTAATTGTTTAAAAATCATACATTGTATTTTTCTAGATTTTTGTTTTAGATTCCATCACTCACAGTTGAAGAGTACCTATGATAAAAATTACAGTCTTCTTCAAGCTTTGCAAGTGGGAAAACCTGAAAAATCAACTGTGTATCAAATACTTGTTCTCCCCACTGTATATATGGCAGTATTTGATAAGTGACTTTATAGATTGGAGTAACTTGGCTCAGTTTTTGTATAATTTATCTTAACTGGTGGACACAACATTTGTTGGTCTTGTTAGTAATTTGGTTCCAGACCAGCAAAATATAAAAAACTGGAACAAGATTTATCAATCTTCTCTGAAGCTGTTACAGTCAAAAACAACAGCCATATTCTAGCAATCCATGTTTGTCTAAGTAAAAACGACCTTCCAAAGCTGGGGAATTGTTTCTGGAGGCCTAAGCAAAAAGTCAGAGCAAGTGTTATTTTGAGTGGAAGTGAATAGAACAAAAATTCCAGCTTTAATTCAAATGATGACCCCTTTCTTTTCAACACATTTTCCCAAGTATTGTGTCCCAAGCCTACTCTCCTTCCTCTCTATTAAGCAAGGCAAAGCATGCACGGCCTGTAAAAACCGGACTGAGCCATCAGGACACCCTCTGCTGCACAGATACCCTGCCAGTAAAACTAGCTGCAGACAGAGAAAACCTGCTTCATTCACGCCAATTGCAGAACTCAGTGCTCCAGAAGACTGTCCTCTTCCTATCAACTGCTGTTCCCAAGATAAAAACTGTGAATCAAAGGAAGTGGACCCAGCAGAAATGAACCAGCTGGATGAGGCAGCAGACATGGAGGTCCATCAGAGAGAATCCATTTGGGCAAGAGGAAATTAATCACTTTTTCAATCAATGATCCAAACTGCCCCAGTCCTATGCCAAAAAACCAGATTTAACCAACACAAGACATGTTGTATAAAGATGTAAATATATATCCATAAAAATTTTATATTAACTGAATTATGTTATATGGTAATGAAGTTTTACTCTAATTTTAAATCCCTAACCATTTTACTATTGTCAGTACATCAATATTTAATTATGACTTATTGCTATTTGGTGTTTTCTATGACTGAGGATACATTTGCTTTCAGCAGGCACTTCAGTTGTAATTGATCTAGTACCCAGATAACAGAATATGAGTAAATCAACACTGAATCTATGTTGAAGCCTGACACTGAAACAAAATTGAAAGTGGTCAGTGACTTTCATGTTGAATCACCATGTAAGTCACCTAACCCAGGTTTCAACCCAGTTAGGATTTCAACCATAAAAGATACTATATCAATATTGATTCAACCATCATCTGAATGTGGATCTACATGTAAATGTTGATTGTAAATAAAAGTTAAGTAATCAGTATTGATTCATGTGCATTTTTTTGTTTGATAGATCTACTGATACATCAAGTTTCTTTACTGGTGATAAACAATTTTGGCAGACAATGGGTATTGTGTCATTCAAAGTTATCTTACATTACCATATTTCCAAAAATGTGTGTATGCGACCTTAAAAATGACAACATGGCATTAATAATACATTTTATTTAAGAAAACAGGCATAGATATGTAAACATATTTGACACCTTTTTGACTGTCAAAACAACAGTCTATTGTCCATGAAAGAACAGGGTCCATGAGGTTAAGCCTTGTACTGTATGAACCAGGGAACTGTAGGCAGGGGTGCCGGGGGGGATTTATGACAATTCCAATTTTTGCTACAAATTTGTTAGTGGAAAGGTCTCTGTACCTAGTTTGCAACATCAAAAGCTCTTTATGTTTCTCTTGGCTGTCACCTTGATTTACATATAAAATGTGTTTTACATTTTTTATGTAATCTTAATAAGCATATCCACTTGATAACATACTAAAATGTATTTCAGAAAAATACAGCACATTTAAAACATAATTAAATATATTATTTTTTCACCAGGGTTGGTACAGTGAATTGTATGTCCATAATCCTGTTAGCAATTCCTAAGAAACACTATGTTCAATGTGGTTTCCTGCTATCTATTTCACAACATTGGAATATAAAGCTTGTCATTAACAAACATATGCCACCAATAGAAAACAGATCTAAACCCACTAAGCTAAAGAAAAAAGAAAAGAAAAAAAAAACGTAAAAGAAAAGCAATTTCTACACAGCATCTTGTAGTCAGAGGAACTAAACAAAGAGCAAATAAATTGTGCAGATGAACATGTTTTTGGACTTTCCCAGAATATCTTATATTTTTATGTATCGCTTAAATGTCACAATGCTTCTGTTTATTGATAATGTCCCTTTGTTTGATGCTCTTCACTTTATTTCCCACATTTGTTTACCTCATTTTGAATAAATTACCTTTCTTGAAAAGAGTGATATAGCCTACTTTTTATAAATCTAAAAGTAATTTGCTTTTGAGTGAAGAGAACTACATTTTATGTAAAATGTAGGGCAAAGTCTTTATTGTCACAGTTGCAGTTCTAGCTTTCCAAGGATAGAGGGCGCTTTTCGATTATATTTGAAAAGAAAAAAAACGTAATGTTTGTAATAGCTTCCTCTCCTTTAATCCTTCCATTTCAACCAACAGTCTTGTAACAGAGAAGAAACAGAGGCAACTGAATAGTGTTTTTATCAGCAGGAAAGCATGGTGAGACTACATAGGCCACTCCCTGAACATCTTGTTTTCTCATTGGCTCAATCATGAAGTTCAGGGTTGTAGAAGAAGTGACAGCAATACACACACTAAGATCATACATCAGAACAAGTTATTCGATTTGGGAAAAAAAAAAAATCCAACTCCAGCGATTTGTGCTCTGTGGGTCTGGATGGATTTGCATGCCTGAGAGGAAGAGTGACACAGATGGGCGCATGTAGTAAAAGTTCACATGAACAGAAATCAGGGTGCCTGCAGGATATTATCGGAGGGCATACACAAAATTATCATTGTATGTATCATTGTATAGTGAGAGGCAGTGTCCACCCTTTGCAGGTCACCAAGTCCATCACAGAACCCTGAAAGCTAACTGTTGGATAAATTGTATTATTGGTATTATCAATTATTTGTTGTTCATGTAGCCTTATAGTTATATCTTTATAATGTTTTTACTTATATGCTTTTACTTCATTTTACTTCATTTTAATCTTAGTATAAAGAATGTTTCTGTGTGTTGAATAATTTTGATTCCTTCCTGAGGCCTTACTGAGAGAAAGCAGTGACAACCGCTTCCAGCAGAGTTTACGGCCCGGCCGGAAACTCTGCTCTCCTTGACCTATTAGATAGCAACAGAGCCGTTGCCGTGAAGACATAACTTGTTCTGCTCGACGCCGTGCCTGGGACAGAAGAATCTAGTGTGTAGATAACATATGTCTAGATCACATATGTCAGAGTCAAGGCCCGCGGGCCACATCCGGCCCGCGAGAAGATTTTCTACGGCCCCTGGGATGATCTTGATTTATTATTAGAACCGGCCCGCAGACCGCAGCAAGCCGGCACCCCGTCTGAAAAAAAAAAATCTTCCTTATTTGAACTGTAAGTAGTTCTTTAAATGTTCTGTGAGATGATGTACTTACCCATGTACGCAACGCACGCACCCCACCCACCCCCGTTCGATCCTCACAACGCACGCACCCCACCCCCCCCCCCGTTCGATCCTCACAACGCACGCACCGCACCCCCCCCCCCCCCCACCCACCCCCCATCGATCCTCACAACGCACGCACTAAAAAAATTTCAATGAACATTAGATCAGTCCGGCCCTCGGCTTGTAGCTAAATTTTTTATTTTGCCCTCCGTCCATTTGACTTTGACACCCCTGGTATAGACGTAATAATCACATTTTTCTCAACAGTATCCACTGTTAAGTACATAAAATGCTGACTAGAAAAAAAATTCCCCACACTGTTTTTGCGTCCCCTTTAGTGCAGCACATACAGTGCAAACCCACGTTTTGCACCACTGATCTGTAGTTTATTTAAGTAGATTTAATTGTGGATACTTTCGATTTTTACTCTACTACATTTTACAGTAAGTATCTGCACTTTCTACTTCACTACATTTCTACAAAAACGTTACATTACTCATTACATCCAAGTTGCATTGCGCTTTTTGTTTTGTTAAAATCTTAAGCTCAGGGACTTACCATGCCACTGTAAAATCCAAGCAATAACGTCCCTGGTGAAAATAAATATACTAAGTATGTTCAATTTTAGTACACTTAAGCATACTACAAGTCAGACTAATCAGGAGTATACTTCAAGTTCACTTAGGATTAGTTAACTTTATATATTAAAGTGTGACATTCTGGAACAACTAATTTTGTTCTTAGTGTATTTTAATATTATTTAAATTGTATTAAAGCACAATTTAAAGTGCACTAAGTGTACTTTCATGTACTTCTTTGGAACAATTTAAATTAGTATACTTTAAATATATTGCTTTTCATGCAATATAAATGTGTAGTATATTTTGAGTGCACTATGTTGCGATTACATTTAAAATATATTTAGAATATATTTTAAGTATATTGGCATTGCATATTTTATATATTAGTAGTGTGATCACAATATGCTACAGTTACACTTTTAGCGTATTATAATTGCTAATGAAGTACACTTTTTAGTTACTTAATGTCTTTTATTATTTTGCTTTGCCACCTTGTACATTACATGCTTCATACACACTACAGTACTGCAAACACAGATGGATCAATTGCAGTACACTTTCCAGGAGAAACAAATTACATTGTGTACTCAGTATATTCACATTTTCAGGAGGACATTGCCAATATACTATCACAGAACTGTACAAATTGACAATATATTAAATGTTTACAGACAATGTGCTTAAGCACCCTGGTAAAAATATACTATGTTAAACTTTTGTATAATTAAGTATATTTTAAGTTGGACTAATCACGAGTATACTTCAAGTTAACTTAAAGTGTGCTATTTTGGAACAACCAATTTTGTGTTTATTGTATTTTGATAGTACTTAAATTGCAAACTCATCCATGCGTTTATCTTCAGTCGCATTGATTATTGCAACAGCGTCTTCACAGGTCTGTCCAACAAATCAATCAAACAGCTGCAGCTGATCCAGAATGCTCCTGCTCGAGTTCTCACTAAAACCAGGAAAAAAGAGCACATAACACCAGTTTTAAAGTCACTACACTGGCTACCTGTAGCTTAAAGAATAGACTTTAAAATACTGTTGTTAGTTTATAAATCACTGAATGGTTTAGCACCACAATACATTAAAGATCTGCTGTTGTATCAACCTTCCAGACTTCTCAGGTCTGGTTCTGCTCTGCATCCCCAGAACCAGAACCAAACGAGGAGAAGCGGCATTTAGCATCTATGCACCACAAATCTGGAAAAAACTTCTAGAAAACTGTCAAACAGCTGAAACACTGACTTCCTTTAAAGCTCAACTAAAACCCCACTTGTTTAGAGTTGTATTTGAAACGTAATCAATTACAAATTTAATGACAGAACTTGACTTAATGTTGTGTTTTGATTGTTGATTCTATGTTGCATTAAGTTTTTGTGTCTGATACAATGTAAAGCACTTTGAAATGCCTTGCTGCTGAAATGTGCTACACAAATAAAATTTGATTGATTGATTGCAATAAGGCACAATTTAAAGTGTAGTAAGTGTACTTTCACATACTTTTTTGGAACAATTTAAGTGAAACTCCATATACATTAAGTAGATTACTTTTTATGTAATATAAATGTGCTTGATTAGTATATGTTGAGTGTACTAATTTTGTGATTGAATTACTTTTAAAATATATTTTGAATGTATTTATTTATTTATTTTTTTCCCCGCCAGGGGTCTTTTGTGGGCTCTAGTGTCCTTTATTGGAAAGTAGGCTGACAGGAAAGGGGGAAGTAGAAAGGGGGAAGACATGCGGCAAACTTTGGGGACTGAAGGCCTCCAAATGTGGGTTGCGATATCCCCTACGCCACCACACCATGCCCCATTTAAAATGTATTTTAAGTATAATGGCATTACATATTTTATATATTAGTAGTGTGATTACATTATGCTACAATTACACCTTTGGTTTACTATAATTCTTAATGAAGTACACTTTTTAGTTCCTTAATGTCTGTTATTCTTTATCTTTACCATACCATACCAACTTTATTTATGAAACACTTTATACACCAACAGGACCGAAGTGCTATACACAATCATAAAATACAATGCAATTATAAAATAGAAAAGATCAAATATAAAATACTTATTAATATACAGACACATTAAAACAAAGTGAAATCTCTCAGATTGTGTTGCAACAAATACTGGTGTTATCTTAGTATATTTAAACCAAGATAAAATCCAAGTAACATTACATTGAACTGTGGTATTACCTATGTGTATTCCTCCATCATTTTCAAATCCTCCATTTACAAAACATTCATATTCTACATCATAATCTACCTCATAATTCACTGGAGGACCAATCTGTGTAGTGATAATATTAAATTCTGCACAAATGGATTCAAACTTGTAACCTGCCCATTTATCTAAATAATGGTGTGAATTATGTGAACCATATAATAATCTGCAATTCATACCACACATTGGCAGTTTAAAAAATGAAACTACATCAACTACATCTGGAATAAATTTACCTTCCTTCTTTAGATTTGTATTTTTCTGGAATAACAATTGGTACTGCTCCAGGAGCAACCATACAAATTATGCAGTCATTTTGTGTTAATTATTTTGCAGTATACCATGACCAAGTATACCATGTATTCTGAATTGCTCTTTGCCAAAGTGGATCTCCTCTTGGTCGTAAAGAGGTCCATTTAATGTCTTGTAGTTTATTCATGGCTCTTGGAGTTACTTTGTTGTCCTGTCTTTCATTATAGAATTTATCTAGACCTCCATAGTATTCATGACAACTTTCTTTTTCAGAACATCCATATTTATTTAAAATTGACATATTAGCCACTTGCTTTTGTGCAGGTGTTACTTGAATAAAATCAAAATTGTCACTGCTATCAATCAATTCATGTGTTTTGACTACTTTATTAACTTTTGTTGGTGCAGTAGTGTGTTTTAGTGTCTTAGGTGTCACAATTTGGTCACTTTTAGTGATTGTGTTTTTACCTGAATCTTCTGGTCTTATAAGATCTTTTGAGGGTATTGTCAGTTTAATTAAGGTTGTTGATTAAGTGACTAATTTTCCAATTGGGGTGGGTTTTGAAGGTGTCTGGGTGGCCAAGACTTTGTTGTTAAAATAAACTGAGCTTTTGCTGCTGTTAGTAAAAGAGATGCAGGTGTGACAACTTTAAGTGCATTATTTACTGGTGGAATTTTTTGATCATCTTTAATCTCTTCATTAGATTTTATGAGTTTCACTGGTAACAGTTTTAATTGTTTTAACAGTGGTGATTGGCTTAACAGTTGTAACTGGTTTGTTGGTGTTGCTATTGAGTGTTAAACAGTTACTTACTTTGTCTTCTTTTGGTAAACTCCAAATTACCCTAGCCTATTCTATTACACCGTTGGCTGCTGTTACAATTTTTATTTCATATGATTTATCCAGGGCTGCACAGTGGCGCAGTTGGTAGAGCTGTTGCCTTGCAGCAAGAATGTTCTGGGTTCGATTCCCGGCCCAGGGTCTTTCTGCATGGAGTTTGCATGTTCTCCCTGTGCTTGTGTGGGTTTTCTCCGGGTTCTCCGGCTTCCTCCCACAGTCCAAAAACATGAAGGTTAATTGGTCTCTCTAAATTCTCCCTAGGTGTGAGTGCGTGTGTGTGTGTGTGTGTGTGTGTGTGTGTGAATGGTTGTGTGTCCTGTATGTCTCTGTGATGCCCTGCGACAGACTGGTGACCTGTCCAGGGTGAACCCCGCCTCTCGCCCGGAACGTAGCTGGAGAGGAACCAGCAACCCTCCCGACCCCTCTACGTGACAAGGGTGTCATAAAATGGATGGATGGATGATTTATCCACTCAAAAAGCTAAAACATCTACTACAATTGTCCAACCACAAGTTGTTTTTGTAATTCTTAAGTTACATCTTGTGTCTTCCTGATCCTTTGTTAATACATTATTCTCCAAATTCATGAACTATCTGCACAACTCGCGACAATCACCTTTGAACCCTATTCTTGAGATAATTACGTTCTTTCCTAGCATGCTGTCACCAACATCATCAGTTGAAATATGTATTTTAACTTTGCTTTTTTAGTAGTTTTTTATTCATTTTGTATACAGCCCTTTGATTCTTTATATAACGGTTTATGTATTTGGGCTGACATTGTTTTTTTGCATTAGGTTTATTAACTGCCTTTCCTGTTTGCAGTTGCTGAGGTCCACTGGCGGTGTTGATGTGGTGACAGTGTCTTCCTCTACTGTGTGCCGTGATTCCTGAGTTTGGGTTGTCTCACTGTGTCTGGTGCTTTTTGTTTGTTTGTTTGCTGTGTTTGGTGGATGCTGTCTTCATAGTGGCCCCTTCTGCTGGTGTCCTCAGCCACTGTGGTTTGTCTTTTCTTTTAT
The DNA here is from genome assembly GCF_019740435.1 of Gambusia affinis. Lineage (NCBI taxonomy): Eukaryota > Metazoa > Chordata > Actinopteri > Cyprinodontiformes > Poeciliidae > Gambusia > Gambusia affinis. The sequence goes on along the minus strand of NC_057871.1, from coordinate 31,668,485 downwards.
AGGAAGCTGTTTTAAAGAATCATAGTCTTGTCTCAGATGTCAAAACTATCTGCTTAGTTGAACCTGTGTGCCTTAAAAGGAAGGTAATATTCTTAAGGTGGCTGTGTTGAGCTACTTATTTGGGTCTAAAAACTGAAATTGCACAATATTCCTGAGTTCCTTCTGGTGTTGCCACATCTGCAAAGGCCCAGATTTGAATCAGGATTTTTGGCACAATTCTATTAGAAGCCTGTCACAAAGATAGTCTGTTTCTGTTTATTTCATCCTGTTTCTGTTAATAAAATCTGTGACAAATGCAAGAGATGTGACATTTTCCAAACCGTCTAAACTTAAAGTGCAACTGAGGCCTCTCTGAAAGCATAACCCCAACCCTGATAAATCTGAAAAATTCCAGCAAAGTAGAGAGAGTCAAGAGACAGCTGAGAGTGAGGATCAGCGAAGGCATCTACTGGACCATCTACTGGACCCCAACTGGGGTCACCAATGGTTGGTTGAGGGGTCACTCATGATTGGTTGAGAGAGAAGGAGGAGGGATGAAGAAGGACAGCACAACCGTGGGTGAGAGAGCGGAAAAGAAGTGAAGAAAACACTCAAAGGAGTTAAAAACTGGACAAAAGTACAGAGGAGGAGAAAATTCGGAAGCCCGCGAAAGGGACGGGACCAGAGGAGCTAGACGCAAGTAGTCCTGACGAGTTTTGACCTAAGCTAAGTGAGCTAACCGCTTCAGCACCACGTGTTCAGGTGCGTTCAACAGAGGACCAGTGAATTGCAACGCTTTCCATGTTTTCCTATGGGATTTCAACTCATTGTTTTTCCAACAGGTCTGCAACGTTTTCACACTCTCCTGGAGGTTGTGAGTAAAGAACTGACTGGATTACATTTAGTTTAGAACTGGATATTGATATAATTGGACATTTCTTGCTATGTCCTAGTTCTGAGAAAAGAAGGGTGGGCATTAATATTTTATTTATCCTGCCTTAGATGCTTCTGACTTTCCACACACTATTGACCACTATTTAGCAAAGCTTAGGTAGTTCGCTAGCATTAGCCTGTTAGCTTAAATAAGCTATTAGCTATATTTCTGACTTATTAGCCATGTTTAGTATGCTGAAAGGAGTAAGTAAAGTACAGAAAACAAGCAAGTCATGCCCCACATGCTATTGACAGCATTCACGCTAACATTAGCATTTTGGCTAATTTTAGCTCATACGCTCATTTTAACATGCTGAATGGTGCAAGCCCTTTTCTCAGGTTAGGGAACTGTCTTGCAAAACAAAGCAGTTCATTAGCATTAGCCTTTTAGCTTAAATAAGCCATTACCTATATTTCTGACTTATTAGCCATATTTAGTATCCTGAATGGAGTGACTTGATCATGGACAACACCCTACTGATTTCCCGCATGCTACTGACAGCATTTAAGCTTATGTTAGCATTTTGGCTAATGTAAGCCAAAATGCTAATGAGAATTTTAGCTTACTTTAGCATTTAGCTAAATGCTAAAATTAGCATTTAGCTAATTTGGACTAAATGCTAAAATAAGCAATTAGCTAATTCTAATATTAGCATTAGCTGAAGCTAATCTTAACATTAGTTAACATAATGCTAATTTAGCTAAATTAGCATTTTGGCTAATATTAGCAAAAATGCCAAACGTTTTGGCTAATGCTAACGTTTAGCCAAAACCTTAGCATTTTGGCTAATTTTAGCTCATACGCTCATTTTAAAACGCTGAATGGCGCATTTCCATGTCAGTTGACGTTCTTGGGATTCAATCAATCAATCAAACTTTATTTGTATAGCACATTTCAGCAGCAAGGCATTTCAAAGTGCTTTACATCAAATCAAACACAAAAATAGAATGCAACATAGAATCAACAATAAAAACACAACATAGTCAGATTCCATCAATAAATTTGTATATGATTACGTTTTGAATACAACTCTAAACAAGTGGGTTTTTAGATGAGATTTAAAGGAAGTCAGTGTTTCAGCTGTTTTACAGTTTTCTGGAAGTTTGTTCCAGATTTTTGGTGCATAGATGCGAAATGCCGCTTCTCCTCGTTTGGTTCTGGTTCTGGGGATGCAGAGCAGACCAGAACCAGAAGACCTGAGAGTTCTGGAAGGTTGATACAACAGCAGCAGATCTTTAATGTATTGTGGTGCTAAACCATTCAGTGATTTATAAACTAACAACAGTATTTTAAAGTCTATTCTTTGAGCTACAGGGAGCCAGTGGAGAGACTTTAAAACTGGTGTTATGTGCTCTATCTTCCTGGTTTTAGTGAGAACACGAGCAGGAGCATTCTGGATCAGCTGCAGCTGTTTGATTGATTTGTTGGACAGACCTGTGAAGACACCGTTACAATAATCAATACGACTGAAGAGAAACGCATGGATGAGTTTCTCTAGATCTGGCTGAGACATTAGTCCTTTAATCCTGGAAATGTTCTTCAGGTGATAGAAGGCCGTCTTTGTGACTGTCTTTACGTGGCTCTGAATGTTCAGGTCAGAGTCCATCACTACTCCCAGGTTTCTTGCCTGATCGCTGATTTTTAGTTGTAATAACTGAAGCTGTGCACTGACTCTAGATCTATAACTCTAGATCTATAACACTAGACCGTTCCTCTTTAGGTCCAAAAATAATAACTTCAGTTTTGTTTTTGTTCAGCTGGAGGAAGTTTTGGCACATCCACACATTTATCTGTTCTAAGCATCTGTTCAGTGATTGGATGGGGTTAAAGGTCACCTGGTGACATTGTAATGTAGAGCTGTGTGTCATCTGCATAGTTATGGTAGCTAATATTATTTCCTGTTATAACCTGAGCTAGTGGGAGCATATAGATATTGAATAAGAGGGGTCCTAGGATTGAACCTTGGGGTACCCCACATGTGACCTTTGACCTCTTTGATGAGAAGTTTCCAATTGAAACAAAGAAATCCCTGTTCTTTATGTACGATTCAAACCAGTTAAGCACTGGACCGGAGAGTCCAACCCAACTCTCCAGTCGATTCAGTAATATTTCATGGTCAACAGTGTCAAAAGCTGCACTGAGGTCCAACAGAACCAGCACTGTGGTTCTCCCACAGTCCATATTTATATGGATGTCATTGAACACTTTTACGAGGGCAGTTTCTGTGCTGTGGTGAGACCGGAAACCACACTGTAAAATGAAAAAGTAAAGTGTACTCAAAAAGAAAAGTGACCTGAACTCATTCCAGCTTACTCTGTTGACTATACTAACTTAAACTTAGCAAAGACAACTTTCTACTGAGGCAAGTAATCAAACTCATCAGCAGCAAGTAACCCGAACTTGGAGTTATGAGTGAGCAAAACGCATCTGCATAACCAGCAAAAAACTCGGCATCATTCGGCAGCTCTCGTTGAACGCACATGCGCATTGGACACTGACGAGTGACGACGTATTTGAAAGAAACGCCAAACTGTCAACAATACGGCGGTTGCTGCAGCTAAGTTTTGTCACGGTAAGTCCCACTGTTTTTTAGCAAACTTATATTCGTTATCTCGGCCGTATAATTCATCCGTAATTCCAGCTTTTGAGGTTAAATTTATGTATAATGATTTAGCGATGCCTGGGACTAACGTTAGTCGAAAATATTATGTTTATTTAGTGGCAACAAGATGGAGCGGCAGTGCAAAAAAGCTGTCCGGGGCGCAAAACAAAAAAAGTAAAAGGGATAAGGATAAAGATGTTGGCGGGTTAAAAAAGCCGCTGTACTGTTATAGAAGGCTTATGATGAGTAGACTGCCATAGGTGGGACAGCTGTAAACTGTAGGAGAAGCTGCCGTGATGAAGAAGTGTAGGGTCACCAGATTTGGGTTTCTGAAAAGGAGAACACTTCTTTTTTTTGTTGGCGGGGGGTAGAATCGGCGGACACACATGCGCCAACGGGGGGTGGAGATGGGGGAGAAGGGGGGTGGGGTGTGGGGGTGTAGAACCAGCGGTAGCACAAGAAATCGGTAGCACATGTACATACATGTGCTACCGATTTCTTTGCCATACAAAGAAACCTGGAATGGAGTAGTGGAACGGAGTGGCAATGTAATCACAATGCACTGTAAGCAGTGTAATGTGTTTTGAGGCAGTTGACCAAAATCCCTAACGATTTTTAAATTCCCCCCGGACATTTTTTTAGATCTGAAAAGTAGGACATGTCCGGGAAAAAGAGGACGTCTGGTCACCCTAAAGAAGTGTTATGTTGATATGTAATTGTGGTGTTGCTTCTATTGTTGTTAGGACTGCGAAGACCCAGACGTGTCTCACACCCCCATTGGGATCCTGACCATCATTCCTGAGGACAGGCAGGCCTCCACTGACTCACTGCACCTCCAGTCTTCAAGTACTGCCATCATTTTGGAAGAAAGTCTTGTCATGAATGATCTTGGAAATCTTCCACATGCCATGTGCTTGCTCTTTGGACTTATTTATACTCTGAGTTTGGAGTACCCTCAACAACTGAAGTACACCTTTGACTTCATCCAAAGGGTGCTTCTGTCACTTGGACATAAATCCCTAAAACCAAAAATACAATCACTCAAAAATCTTCTGATGCAATGAGTGAATGTGATGTGACATTATGGATCAACGTTGATACCTTTACCCTTATTGGAAAAATGATTTTTATTTCTTGTTTGATTCTTTTTTGTTGGAGAGAGCATCATTGCACTTGCAGACTACTAAATGGTTTTATGTTAATGAGGAGAAACATTACTTCACTTCACTACTTCACTATTTACTTTATCAATGTTATGATAAATGTTAGGCTCTAGTATTGAGAATTGAGTTTTTGTTTCACACCAGTCAACTAAGACATTTAAGCAGGGATTCTCAAAGTTTTAAAGACTGAGGGCCATTTGAAGGATTCAATATTAGATTGAAGGCTACCCTAGAAAAAAAGTCATGTAATTTTTTTTCCCTAAAAAAAGTCTATGGAAAACTTTGTTTCCAGATTAGTGTGTATGTAACCACACTTGAGAACCTTGTATTTAAGGTAAACTTGTTTAATTATTAAACATTTTTTTCCATTCAAACTGTTGTCTGTTGGCTCTTCGTTCCAATAACTTAACACTTTTGATTCATCTTACTTGAACATATCAAGGCAATTGATTTCCTGATATTTTGCAAGTAATGTGAACTCTTAAACGTGTAAGTATAACTTATTTTTATGAGTACTGCTTAATTGACATAACTCACAATTTGAAGTAGTCATAATTGACATTTTATAGTCATCTTTACTAATGGATTTTGAGTTAACGGCACTCAGGTTTACTGCCTTTATCTGAGTGGTCTAAACATAGTTATTTTTAGCAATAACACCTTAAAATGAATTAGCTACTTTACTTGAAGATTTTGAGGCAATCGGTTTCCTAACTGTTTTTAAGTAAAGTGAACTTATTACATTTTACAGTGCAGCTTGGAAGGAGTCAAAGCGGTTGGTTATCGTTAGGAAGCTATTTAACTGTTTACACACAACTTTTTCAATAACTTTGCTGATGAATGGGAGGTTGGAGATTGGCCTGTAATTCTGCAGTAGTGATTTGTCTAGATTGTTCTTTTTTATCAGTGGTTTGATTACTGCCGTTTTCAAAGCCTGGGGGAAAACGCCTGATGAGAGCGATGAGTTTACTATTTGGATCAGATCAGTAGCAACAACAGGCAGGACTTTCTTAAAGAAATGTGTGGGTAGGACATCCAGACAGCAGGAACAGGAGCTTAATTGACTTATAATTTCCTCTAGGGTTTTATAATTAAGTAGTTGAAATTGGGTCATTTTTCCTGTATTTGTTTTGTTTGGGTTCAGTGTTGGTACTGACTTTATAGTGGATGTGCAGATTAATCCTCTGATTTTTTAAATTTTCTCTGAAAAGAAACTGGAAAACTGGTTGCAGGCAGCAATAGACTGAAATTCAGGTGGTAACGTGATAGGAGGATTTGTGAGTCTGTCAACTGTTGCTAATAAAGCTGGAGCATTGTTAATGTTTTTGTTTATGACATCTGCAAAGAAGGCCTGTCTTGCATGTTTGAGTGTTAAATGATAGTAACGTAGTTTTTCTTTATAGATGTCATAATGAACGTGAAGTTGAGTTTTACGCCATTTTCGTTCTGCCCTACGGCAGAGTTGTCTTGCAGATCTAACTATTTGTGCATTTCTCCATGGAGATTTCTTCTTACCAGACACAACCTTCATTTTAATTGGGGCAATGGAATCAATGATATCTGAAACTTTAGACTGAAAATCATTTACCAATTTATCTACATCATTACAGCTTAAGAGTGAGGAAGAAGAGTAGATTTGATTAAATGTTTCTGCTGTGCTTTCAGTGAGAGAACGTTTTGTGATGGTTGCTGTTTGTCCAAGTGGATTAAAGGATAAAGAACTTTCAAAGATAACAGCGAAGTGATCCGACAGGGCGACATCAGTTACAGAGACATTGGAAATATTCACACCCTGACTGATAACCAGGTCCATTGTTGCTTGTTTGACATGTTGTGTTAGACCAAAAGTCTCTAAGACATTAGAAAGCTTTTTAGCCCCTCTGTCTTGGGGGTTGTCAACATGAACATTAAAATCAACAATTATTAAACATTCATAATTAATACATAAGAGAGATAGAAGTTCATTCAACTCAGTAAAGAAATTTTCCACATATGTTGGAGTTTTGTATTAAGTTAGTGTTAAAGTCCGTTCGAGGCCTTTAATCTCAATTCCAAGATACTCAAAAGAAGTAAAGTGACCCAAAGAAATTTTACTACTATTTACTGTATTCTTAAATATTGAAGCCACGCCTCCTCCTTTTTTATGTTTTCTATTCTCACTTAAGAAATTGTAGTTAGGAGGCGCAGATTCAATTAGTACGATCGGTTCATTATTGTCATTCAACCATGTTTCTGTCAGAAACATAACATCAATATTATGTTCAGTGATTAAATCATTAATTAATAGAGCTTTGGCACAGAGAGATCTGGTATTTAAAAGAGTTTAAGTTTTAGTGACTTGGAGGCCAAACGTTCTTGAGTCTGAGGTTCCTTTAGGCAGGGGAACCGTCTGAGGTTTGAATTAGGTCCACTGTATTTTATGTTTCTGTTTTTTGTAGCTTTTCTTGTAGTGATCCAGACAGGTAATGTCCTATTTTGCAGTGCCGGGGGGGCAGACACATTCTGGGGGAAGACGGGTGTAAAAATAATATCTGGACCCCGGCCTCAGACCTCAGAAACGCAGAGTGATGGATCCTCTGGGAAATCAGAGGCAGGTGGCTTAAATGTAGTGAGGTCTGTAGCATGAGTGCTAAGGAGAGACGTCCCAAGTAGAACCTGTTGATTCATTCCATCTGTAAAATTGAGAAACTCTGGTCCAGAAGACATTTCTCCAAAGGTGTCTTGTGAATCCTGTGAATCCTGTGAATGAGTGGATGAGCCAGGAGGGGGCGGAGGAGGAAGGGAACCAGTCGCTCCGTCTCCAGTCGATGTTGTATCAGCTTGTTTTGGCTCCTGATACGTGGAGGGTGCCATCCTAATCAGACGTCCTCGAGCCTGTTCTTCTGAAGCTATGATGACGTTGCTGTCCTTGTTGATAAAATAAAAAAGGTTTGCAGTGAGTATCTTTATCCCAAGTTTATTAAGATTGCGTCCGCCTCTTCCAAAAAGGTGAAAACGCTGCCAATAGATCCAGAGGTTATCGTTGAAGGTCACTGAGCTGGTAGAGCAGGTTTTAATCAGCCATTTGTTTATCATGCCCAGCCTGGAGTGTTTTTTGTCTCCCCATTGAGGTGATGGAATTGGACCACTGAGAAATAACTTCATTTTTAATTTTCCCATAGTGTTCAAAAGAATATTAAAGTCCTTTTTTAGAATCTCAGATTTCTGCTTCGCCAGATCGTTGGCTCCAACATGCACAACTAAAGTCTCAATATCTGGCTGATCAGCGGTTAGAGAGAGAACTTTGCGAGTTAAATCAGACACACTCTGGTTTTCTTGGGATTGCAGACGTGACTGATTCCATTTATTGCTTCATCTCCAACAATAAGCACTTTTGGCATACCTTTCGTTTTCCTGGTGGTCGCTTTGTCCTTTAGGGTCTTGGGGGGTGGATGTGTTGGTCTTGTCTCATTGTTGATGTTTGATGGTGAGGTTTCACTCAGAGGCTCAGGTTGGAGTGCAGAAAATCTGTTTTTCAGTGGGATTCCCACAGAATCAGAATGTTTTGAGGTTTGGGCTGGTCGCTCTGTCCTTCGGAGCGGAGTCGGTGGAGCTGTTTTGGTTGCAGCTGCTTGTTTGTTTTTCTTCGGTGGAGCAGGTGTTGAAGTTGAGGGTGGGTTTCGGCTCAGAGCCGGCCACGCCGAATTGTCCAGGTGAGGGGTTCTCCCTGTCAGTCGTCTCATCGGATCCGCAGTGTGAGACTTTTGCTTCGGCTTGGCACCCGGAGCATTCCAGGGTGGGCTGCTTGATGCGAGGCGTACGACCTCTCCGTCGTTTTGAGGAAGAGTTGTCTCGTTTCCACAGTTAGCGTTGATTTTAAAGTTCACCTCCAGCAGTTTGATGTTCAATTCTATAGACTGAAGTCGTTGTATAATACTGCTGAGGTCTCTGGGGTCGGCCGGAGGCATTTTGTCCTGGTTCAACTTGGAGATGAAGAAGAGTAAGGTAAAAAATAAAAGTAAGAAAATCCCTCGGTCCTTTAGGTTAGAAGTAATCCAGTTATGATGTCAAAAAAGTAACATATAACTATAAAAACTGTCACTTTAAAAATAACTCAGGCAAAGTTATCAGTAAGGACAGAGAGAGCAGGATAAGCTGTTCCTCCTTCAGCTGCCACATGCAAAAATCCATGAGGATTCTCCTCATGCTGTTGATCGCGCTGTAGCTTTCTATGGCATCGACGCTAACTTTCAGCATCGGAACGCCGGGTCCAGACCGACGCACGCGCTTTGGCAGGCCCCGTTTACATTTTTTCAGAAATTTTCTAGTTTCTTTTATTTATTTTTTCAAAAGCGCGCAATTTTTGTTTATTTGAAAATGTGGATCCACAATATTCTCTATATTAAATTCTTCTCTTTCTTACAGACATTGTGTGCTCTCCTCTATTGTTGCTCACACCTAGGCTCCTGTGAATTTAGAATCTTCTGATGAGGCCAAACTTTCTTTATACTTGTGTAGTGTTGGTATTAGACATTGAAGTAAGTTAACTTACCTGCCATCTACTGTTATCAAGAGTAATTAAAGTAACCTTTCTTGTGGGTTACATAAACAATAGCAATAAAAAGAGAAGTAAAAGAGGAAAGAAAAAAGGAAAAGTGAAATAGCAAGATATAAGTATATTATTAAAGAAAAAAATCACCCGTGCACAATACTTTTGATTTTGACCCAAAACTATCAAATTTATTCAAGAACAACCTGCTCCTTGAACAGGAGGGGGCTATTTTTTGTATAGGGTGATATCGGCCCTTTCTGGAGTTACAAGAAAAACCACTGTAACTGAGGATACTGACAGAAGGGGCCACTATATGGACAGCATCCATATACACAGCAAACAAACAAAAAAAAGCACCAGACGCAGTGAGACAACCCAAACTCTGGAATCACGGCACACAGTAGAGGAAGACACCACATCAACACCACCAGAGCCCCCCAGCACAAAGGCCTAAACCACAATGTCCTACTGACAAAGCGCAATAATTGTGGGTCTTCATTTATCCTTTATCTCGTGAAAAACTCAATTTCTCGCAAGCAATGCTATTTTATTCTTCATTTAGACCCAAAAACCACAGACCTTTTCTAAATTTCACCAGGGTACGGCTCATCAAACAGGAGGGGGCTATTTTTTTGTGAATTGATCAGATTCTGCCCGGGGTTTCAACAGGCCCCCAGACCCAAAACAAACTAATTTAATCAAAACGTTGGTCCTCAAAAATGCTTTTGCTAATACTCTTGTCATCCAGTTTACTTTTCTCCAAAACAATGTGACTAAGTGAATTTCCCCCGGTACATAGTCACACATTTGGAGGGCAGAAACAGGTGAACATTAATTGAGGTTTACAGTCAGACGCTTTGAAACAAACCGCCAGCAGAAAATGTTCTACCTGCCTTTTTAGTTGTGTCCACACCGAAAAAGCTCAGTTTTTGGTCACCATGGTCTGGGATCTTCCTTCAGGAGGGGTCCTGTTCTCAGGAATCCGAAAACTGGCTTGGATGAGCCCCCAAGTCGCTGGAGTTCATTCATTTTTGTCTCTGTTCTCCACCTGGGCCGTTGACCAGTTTCAGGACCTGACCAGAACCCTTGAGTGTAAATTACCTTGAGAAACAATTACATTTGGTTACATATAAAAGCAGGCTTTAATGCCAAAAAATGATCAGATGTTACAAGCCATACCTGTCATTCAAATGGAACCAGAACAAAACTTTGAGAAGCAGCATTCAACTACTGTGATCCACTACTTTGGAATAAACTTGCAGAAAACTGCAAAAAAACAAAAAAAAACAAACAAAAAACCCTGAAACACAAAGGCTAAAAACATACGTGTAGAGTTGCCCAACTCTCTGTTAATATTAATTGGCGCATCATTATTTTAATCTGAATCCCAGCTTTTCGTTACCTCTCTTCATTGTAATATTTTGTTTGTTGTATTATGTTTTCATTTTGTTAAACACTTTGAACAGGGCCGTGCAGAGACCTTTGGAGGGGCAGGGGCTCAAATTTAAAAAAGGGGCACATTGAACAAAAACACTGTACAACAACATAGCAACAACCCATATTAATCAATAACCTAACTGGATCCTACTACATCATTGCCATCACATAGGGAAATCCAAAGTAAATATAGTCTAAAATTTCCCCAACAGGTATAATGTTTCTGTTTCTGCTGCTGACAGTCCTGGAGGGCTGAGTTGATTTGAAACTGTAGCTGTTAAACAGACCAGAGGAGAGAAAGTATCTGGTTATGAAGTTATGAAATAAGCAAAATTGCTGCCATTTTACTAATTAAGCCCCAATGATATCTATTTAACCTCTAGAACAACCTGGATGCAGACTGATTTATAGATCCAAAAAGCTCAAAGGGGTTAACTCTATATAATAGTTTGATGTTAGCAAGTCTGAGACCTACAATTATAAGACTGCAATGTCAAGATAAAGAAAACTCAGTAGCTGTTGGTAGGGGCCATTTAGGGGCCTCCAATTATAAAACGAACTAGATGAACAGGCTGAAAATAACATAATTATGATTTATGATTAATAATTATCTAGCATTTTAAAGAAAAGATAGAAGAAAATATATAATGAATTAAAAATTATGAATGAGAAGTGGAAGGAAAAGTTTGGAAACTAAGGCATGTGACATAATCTTTTGTTGCAACAATACAAAAATGTAATGGTTTATGTGACAGAAAACATTAAATTGTCATTAAAAATAATCATATTTATTTATCTAATTTCTGCAGAAATTAGCTCTGAAAGCAAGTTGTTGATATCTGAGAGGATTAAGAAGATTTTGAATGATCCAAAGATGAGCAGTAAATTTCTTCCAGCAGCATTCATAAAGACTTATTAAACACTACAGTATTGTTTATTGCATTTGTTTTGATCAGTTCCTGCAGGAGAAAACAAGATTTGTTTGCCAATCACACCGACCAAAGTCCTGTAATTAATTGTCTCTTTAGCTGTCATCAGAGATGAAGAGAAAGCAATAACAGGTCTTTTTTTCCTGCAGTTTGTTCTTAATGTCAAATATAATCACAGACAAAGAGATATATGCACAAAACAGCTTTTGATTAAAAAATCCCTTCAAAATTAAGTGTCTCTATGTCAGAGACAGGAACACACACAGACACTTGCTCAAACATGCGCCATCTATTATTAAGTTGCTGATCACAGAAAAATGGGGGAATATTTTTTCTGCTATTTATTGTTGGCATAGCTGTGAATATGAAAACCGACACTGACGCTCAAATACTAAACACTGAAGGAGAGTAAGAATAATGTTTTTTTTGTTTGCTGGCTTTCATCTTCTCATTTTCCTGCTGTTTTATTCTGACTCATCAGGAATTCTGTCAGAAGTTTTCTTTGAAGATTTTGGCTCAGTTGAATGCTCCCTTGTCCTGCTTTTCTCTAAATGTTAATTTGATGCTTATGCATGTGGGAGTGTCTTTGCTTTGTGCATTTGTGTGGACTTGTGGTTTGTTGGGTCTTTGGGGAGATTTACTTATACAGCCTGAAGCCTATCAACAACAGTTGTCATTATGCTCCAGTACTAATTAACTAGTTAAGACAAACACAAAATAATAGGAGCTTGGTGAGAGGATGAATTGTGCCAAACTGAAGGTTTGCACAGTGCACAGAAATGGCTATTTTGGATGCATATTTTAAACTAAGTCATCATTGTATACAAACACAAAAATACATAACATGGTAAGAAAACCTTTTTAGATATTTTTAATATTTTTGCTTTTTTGGTCACATTTTTTGATTAAAAGTCATAAAACAATTTATACTGTGACAGACTGGCGACCTGTCCAGGGTGTACCCCGCCGCTCGCCTCGAATGTAGCTGGAGATAGGTACCAGCAACCCTCCCGACCCCTCTAAGGGAAAAGGGTGAACAGAAAATGGATGGATGGATGGATGGAAACGATTTATTATATTAGACAGAAAATTACCGGCGTAAACACAAAATGAAATTTACAACTGATGATATAATTGATTAAGGAAAAAGCTTTCTAAATCAGCTTGATCCACAGGGAAAAAGTAGAAGAATTTTATGATACAATATACAAATTGATTAGTGACATGCTGTCAGTGGAGGCATCATGGAAAAATAATATATAATGATAAAATAATTTGTATTGCTATATTCACCTTGTGGTTTGTACTATAAAGTATTTTTCATTTAGCTTAACAAATTTTGTATTTTTTCTTCAGAATCGCTTAAGTTTCACAACTTTCCATTCAAATGCTCGGAAGCAAAATTGGTGAGTTAATGGCAAGCTGAGCCTCACCTTGGATTGCAAACCTTTCGGTAACTGCGCTGGCTGACATTTGATGAGAGCATGTTCCTCCTGTCTGTACGTCAATAAAATGTTTAAAAAATATTTTATATATATGAACTGATTTTCCATAATTTAGCTTATTTAAATTATGTACAGTGTTTTTACTCACCAACTGTGTATGTAATGTATTTCATATGCTGAGGAGCGATCATACTGTATTGTTAGAAAGTGGGGGTTGGGGCGTGAAGAAGAGTAGTAAAGTATACATTCACATGTAATTTAAAACATACTAAAATTAATAATTTAAAGTAAGCATTAAGTGAATTTTAAAAAATTCTGTTTTGAGCACATATTTTAAAATATACACGAAATATATTTAAAAGCATGGTCCACTTTAGCAAATACATATTTTGTTCACATAGACTGAATTAAAATATACTTTTATTTAATATATTTCTTAAAAGTGTATTTTGGTACAATTATATTTAATTGTGTTTAAAGTTATAATGTCAAAATTCGTACAAGGATACTTTTTGTATACTTTGTATATATTTCTAATACTTAAAATGTACTTACGCAAATGTAAGTATAATTTAAGTATACTACTAAAGGGTTTTTTTGTCACTAGGGATATTTCATCCTATTTGATGATTGCTCTGAATATTCCCACGTTCGATGAACAAATTATGTAAATTGTCGTGGGAAAAACGTAGAAAAATGGGTGACTGTAATTTTTTTTTCTCCCAGTCAGACTCGTTGCCATGGAAACCAATGAACAACCGGGCACACAGAGTAAAGATTAGTTCATCAGGAATTAGCATAAAAATATTTCGCACACAAAAAAGTGTCAAAATTTTGAGTTTTAAGCGTTTTGAATGCTAGTGACCAAAAACGCTTTATCTCAGCGAGAGAAGCCACAAACAGACAGTATGTGAATTTCAGCACCACAATCAAATTTCAGCATAATTTGCTTTAGTACAACGTGGAAATGCCGAGAAGCAGTAGATCTGGTTGTTTGAAGCTGTAACCAAGTTCAAATTTTGAGTTTTAAGCTTTTTACTGTTAGTGACCAAAAACGCTTTATCTCAGCGAGAGAAGCCAAAAATGGACAGTGTAGCGTCTAAAATCCTGTATTTTAGGCTACCGGTTGTTGACTGTTGAAGCGTTGGTCTTACGTGTGCTCTATTAAGAATTCCGGATGCCAGTCTTTGTTTTGTTTTATAATAAAGTCATTTATTGTTTGCATGTTGTCCATCGCTGCTATTTCCATTGCAAATTCACTTACATTCTGACATAGAACCTTAACCTGAAACACAGTAGAAAACTGTTGCCCCTTCCTATCAACAACACCTGAACATAATCATGCTTGTCCTTAAATAACCCATCCCCCATTAGACACAGAACTCAAATGAAATACGCCCCCTGGTGGCGATAAACACAAAAAAGGCTAAATGGCTCCTACACGCCAGCCCCTAATTGCGTGTGGCAGTAGACATAGCAATTATCAAACTGAAATTAAATGAGCCACAAATAAATATATGCCCAATTATACATAACAGGCAACCCAAGTTTACACATTCACTATTCTACCAGTTTAACAGTTCGTAGCTTCACATAACAGACAATCTTTGTCACAGGTCTTTCAATAATGTTTGTTTTTGTTTGAAGATGAACCACTCGCACCAAACCCTTTTTATCTGGAAAAGTTTTAATAACTTTCCCTAATATCCAAGACCCTCGAGGTGTTGTGGAGTCCATAACTACTATCACATCTCCGGGAATAAAGCACCTTTTTTTTCTTTATCCACTTTTGTCGTTCTTGTAATAACAGTAGATATTCTCGAATCCAATGTTTCCAAAGGAGGTCTGAAATGTATTGGATTTGTTTCCACTTTCTTTTAGTGGAAGGCTTGTCTTTGACTTTCAGTTTGAACTTAAAACGGTCTGTTTCTGTGCACCATTGTAAACCTAGTGCTCTGTCTACAGGTAGCTCATCACTGTTCAGATTCAACTCACAAAGAGTTTGGGACATGAGTTCTCCTGGGATACATTGGAGCACTTCTCGGCTGTTGCTAAGCCATTGGGTTAGCGTAAATCCTCCTCTGCTGCAAATAGCCATAAGATCTTTGGCCATGGTAACTGCACTTTCCTCTGATGGCAGACTTTTTAAGAGGTCATCCATGTAAAAGTTTTTGTTGACTTTTAGTACAATATCTTCTGAGAAGCCGGACTGATTATCCTCAGCAGTCTTTCTGAGAGCATAGCAAGCACAGCTCGGTGAGGAGACTGCACCAAATAAGTGGACAGTCATACGGTATTCCTCAAGGTCTTGTTCTAGATTACCTTGAGGCCACCACATGAAGCGTAGAAAGTCCACATGGTCCTCAGACACCTTAACCTGGTGGAACATGGATTTTATGTCTGCCATTAATGTCACATGTTCCTGCCGAAACCTTACTAGAACCCCCACCAATGAGCTAGTTAGGTTAGGGCCCTGTAAAAGCTGACTGTTAAGTGAGACCCCTTTATACTCTGCTCCACAATCAAATACCACACGCAGCTTATGTTTTTGTGGATGGTATACACCATGATGTGGTATATACCACACCTTGCCTTTCACTGCTGTCAGCTGATGTTGTGGAACCCTTTCTGCATATCCACAATTAATGGCATTAGTCATAAAGTTTGTGTATTCTTTATGAAAACTTCTGTTCTTTTTGAATTTCCTTTTCAACCCAAGTATGCGCTGCAGAGCAACAGAAATGTTGTTTGGCATTACGAGTTCTTCCCTTTTGAAAGGCAATTTCAGTTTGTAATGTCCATTCTCTAGCTGTGCAGAGCGATCCATTATGTCTAGGAATTTTTGTTCCTCTCTTGACATTTCCTCTTGTTCTGTAAAGGACTTCTCAATGAAGTCATAGTTGTATTGGCTCGTCAGAAGCTCTTCAATTTTATCAACTGTAGTTCTGTTGACATGAACTGAAGGGTACCCATTTTCAAGATCCTTGTAACCTTCTGCTGAAGCATTTATAACCCATCCTAGGAGGCTTCTGATTGCATAGGGCCCTTCACCTCTACTATTAACCACCTCCCAAGGTTCCATTAGTTTAGATGCATTTGTGCCCACTAATAAGTCTACACCAGCCTGTATGCGAGGAAAATTAATGTCCTTTAAGTATGACCATTTTGACAGCTCCTCCTCACTGATGATATTGTCGGTGGAGACTGGCATTTCCTTTTGAGTAAACACAATGGGAAGCTGATAGAAATGGCTTCCATTTATTTCTGAAATCTCCAGGCCTTTAATGATAGAGGTTGTCATTGTTTTACTATGACCCATTGTCCGGAGATGAATCTGAGCCTTTCGACCTTGAATGTTAAGTTCGTTAAGAAGTCTTTCAGACTTCTAATGTCTGAAAGCAGACATTTCTAATGTCTGCTTTTACAAAACTGGTGGAATTGAACATCAAGAATACAATTGTGGGTGGAGATTTTAACTGTCATCTCTCCCCCTTGGTTGATAAATCCCCAACTGGCAAATGTCGTATTTCATCTCAGGCCCAATTGGTTTTGACTTTGTGTGAGGAGTTGGCATATGTTGATGTGTGGAGAACGTAACATTTAACAGATAAGGAATTCACATTCTTCTCCAAAGTACATTCTTGTTATACAAGAATTGATTATTTTTTTGTCCCCAGGCAGTTCCTACCATCAGTCATTTCTAGCTCAATCGGCAACATAATAATATCAGACCATGCCCCTGTATACATTAAATGTAACATGGGAACTGTGGCCAGTCGATCAAGACGGTGGCACTTTGACTCCTCTATTTTGTATGATGGAAAATTTAAAACTTATTTTGCAGAGGAATTCAAGCATTTTCTCTCAGTTAATGCAGCATCCACCGATGATCCATCATTACTGTGGGAGACCTCCAAAGCTTATTGCAGGGGCCTCATTACTACATTTACAAATGGTAAAAGACGCAGGCAAGCAGAACAAAGATTAATTTTGGAAGCCAAATTGAAGAAGGCTGAGCAAGTCTATCAAGTTAGACCCTCCACGGAGAAACTCAAAGAAATCCAGACTCTCCGCTCAGCGCTAAACTGCCTACTAACAAATGAAGCAGAGAAAAAAATAAGATTTGCAAAACAAAAACTATATGAACACGGTGACAAGCCTAAAATATTTGTCATCATACATGATCAAAAAGAAATCAGACTCTCAAAATATAGCATTCATTAACGACAGGAATGGCAAACAACTCTTTGACTCAAATGATATTAACGACACCTTCAAAAAATTTTATGAGAATCTCTACAAATCTCAGATCTCTATTGACACTACAGAGCTAATGAACACCTTTTTTTCCAACTTTAACCTTCCTTATTTGACAGAAACCCAAAAATAAACTTTAGACAGTCCTATAACCATTAAGGAAGTCACGGAAGCCATTAAAGGTCTGCAGTCTGGAAAAACAGCAGGGCCTGACTTTCTTGTTGTAGAATTTTACAAGGAGTTCGTCACCCTACTAGCCGAACCGCTGCTGCACATGTTTAACGACTCTTTTCGAAAAGGTCACTTGCCCATGTCATTGAGGGAAGCCAACATATCTCTAATACTTAAAAAAAATAAACCACCGGAAGATTGTGCCTCGTACAGGCCAATTTCCTTAATAAATGTAGACTTAAAAATCCTTTCAAAAATATTAGCGAAACGTTTGGAGATCCTACTCCCAACACTTATCAATGAGGATCAAACTGGCTTCATTAAGGGACGTAGGTCCTTCAATAATATGCGTAGGTTGCTCAACGTGATCCAGTTCTTTAATCAAAGTGCAATGCCTGGTCTAGTTGTTTCCCTAGACGCCGAAAAGGCATTTGATCGCGTTGAGTGGTCTTATCTGTTCTACACTATGAGAAAGTTTGGCCTGTGGGAAAATTTTGTTAATTGGATCAGAATACTTTACAGTGAGCCTTGCTCAGCTGTTATTACTAATGGTTTACGATCGCCAAATTTCCAGGTGCAAAGGGGAACACGCCAAGGCTGCCCTCTATCGCCCCTGCTTTTTGCTCTGGTTATGGAGCCTCTGGCAGAGGCGGTGCGGACCCATGGGGGGATATGTGGTTTGACCATTGGGGAGAGACAACACAAGATTACTTTATATGCTGACGACGTGCTCATATTTCTATCTCAGCCTGAGGACTCTATCCCACATCTCATAGAGACCATTAACAGGTTTGGGGATTTTTCGGGCTATAAAATCAATTTCAACAAATCAGAGGTCATGCCACTAGGCACATTAAAACATCAACCATCTATACCTGCTCCATTTCCTTTCACTTGGTCCCCAGAAGGATTTTCATACCTCGGAATAAGAATTACCCCCTCATTTGACAAAATGTATAAGGCCAATTTCACCCCCTTATTTGAACGGATTCGGTTGGACCTTGAAAGATGGAGAGCGCTGCCTCTCTCGTGGTTGGGCCGCGTGTCTCTTCTAAAAATGAATGTCTTGCCCAGACTTTTATATCCCATACAAATGATTCCAGTTCTTTTTCTCCGTAAAACAATTAAGGCTCTAAATGGATGGCTAAGTTCTTTTATATGGGCAGGGAGGAAACCACGCTTAAAAATTTCTACACTGTGCCTCCCGTCCGCGAGTGGAGGCCTTGATCTCCCAGACATACGAAAGTATCAGATCAGCGCTCACATGCGTGCTGCTGCTGATTGGACAGGGGGGCCTGCTTCTCTGTGGCTCGATATAGAAAGCTCTATGTCCAGGTTCCCTTTAAAAAAATTTACTTTTTTTGGGAAAAAAACTATACTATAAAAACATATTGCAGTAACCCCATTACTATTAACACTGTGAGGGCATGGCAAATGGTCCAAAAACTTGAGGACAGGTTCCAAATTATATCACCTCTTACACCTATTTGTGATAACCCGATGTTTCTACCAGGCACTATGGACTCTGGCTTCAAAATATGGTCAATAAAGGGAATTGCGCTTTCTGACTTGATGGAAGGTAACACATTATTATCATTCTCCCAACTATTGGATAAATATGATATTGGGAGGCAGGATTTCTTTCGCTATTTACAAATTAGAGATTTCATACAGAAAAAAACCACACTCGATGTGGACCAAACAATTTCAGTGTGTGAAAAACAGCTTTTTTCCTCCAGGGTAAAAACTTCAATCAAAACCTTTTACAACTTGCTGAAAGAGCACCCCTTACCAAATACATTTCACCTAAAAGAAGTCTGGGAAAAAGAATTGCAGTGGGCAATAAATCAGGAGGAATGGGATGAGGCTTGGAAGAATGCAAAGTCTTTAAGTATTTGCAATCGGGTTAAGGCCATACAATTTAAAATTTTACACCGTGCGCACATTTCTCCTTCTCAGCGAAGTAAATTCAATGCAAGCCTCTCACCATTTTGTCTGAAATGTAGAGTGGATATTGGTAGTCTTACACATTGTTACTGGTCCTGCAGGGAAATTCAACATTTTTGGCATATAATAAAATGTGAATTAGATAAGATTTTCTCTGTTTGCACACAATTCAACCCATTGTATTTACTACTTGGTTTAACCGACACCGGTATTACTGGTAAATATCAGCGTCAACTCTACAGAATGCTTACTTTTTGTGCAAGAAAATGTGTGGTACTGAATTGGATTTCTGACAAAGCACCAAGTAAATCACAATGGCTAAATATAGTACTGGACTATATATCTTTGGACTATTTGACGAGCAAACTGCACAATAAAGAAAATAACTTTTATAAAGTTTGGGAACCTTTTATTTCTTATGTAGGATTTGAAACTTCGGTTCTTCTTCAGAGAGGATTTGTAATTTGAGGATGTCCGAATTGTAAACATCTGAAATGTTTTGGTATAGACCATTTGTCTTCCATTGCTATCCTTTTTTTTTTTTTTTCCTTCCCTTCTTTTCTCTTTGATAGGTATGTATATGTATATGTGTGTATGTGTACGCATATGCTCGTATATAGGTATGTAACTTTAGGAGCTGGATTGTTCTCTTGTTCTTGTCTTGTATTGTATTTGTTTGTTTGTCAAAACGTTAAAAACCAATAAATATAATTATAAAAAAAAAAAAAAAAAGAAGTCTTTCAGAGCAGAATGTATCAGTGCTACCTGGATCCAGAAAGGCATACGTTTTAATGATCTTAGTTCCCTTTGAACTTTTCACTTTCACAGGCAGGATGGGAAGAATCCCTGTATGGTGGCCAGCCCCAGTATGACCACAAGTAGAGGAGGTTTTACAGCCCTTTGCTGCCTGATCCAACTCTTTCTGATGGGGATTTTCCTTCTGTTTAATGTGCAAAATGCTGGGATGCTTTTGGTTACAGTGTTTGCAAGCGATGCGCTTATCACAATTCTTGCTTAAATGTCCTGTATCCAAGCAACCAAAACATAAACCTTTGTTTTTTATAAAGTCTAGTTTTTCCCTGTGTGACTTCTTTCCTAATTGTCGACATTGTTCCAATACATGACCATCCTGTTTACAATACAGACAGGAAGAATAATTTGATTTGTTAACAACAGTTACTTCATTTTTGAGAGACGGCATGTTACAGTCATCCTTAACAGAAACATGGGTGACAAAACTGTTTCTTTTAAACTGTGACTTTATTTGAGGTTTGCTAGGTCTTATGATTCCCTTAGCAGGTTGTAAGTCTTGTATATCTCCAAAAATCGGATCAGAGATGATCCTAATCTGGTGTTCAATAAAAGCAACAATATCTCTGAAACCTGCTCTTTGACTAGTTCTCTCAAAAATCTCATTTGCTTTTGTTCTCCATTTTCTCTTAGCTTAAAAGGAAACTTTTGAACCAAGATTTTCATGTTAGCTGGGATGCTTAACTCATCCAAATACTGCAGTTCCTCCATTGCATTGCAGCATTCACGAAGAAACAGTCCAAATGCCTTTAATGCTATAGCATCTTCACCTTTAATGTTGGGCCAACCAGTGGCCTTTTCCATGTAGGCTGCAGTAATATTAAATTCATTGCCAAAATGTTCTTTTAAGAGTTGCTTGGCCACAGTGTATCCTCTTTCTGCAGTCATGTGAAGGCAACTACGTACCAGGTCTCTTGGTTGCCCCCTGGTGTACTGTTCAAGGTAGTACAAACAGTCTCCTTTACAACTGGTCTTTGCTTCCACACAATATTCAAAGGCTTTCAAAAATGAGTTGAACTGTAAAGGATCTCCATCATAAATGGGAATTTCTCTGTGTGGCAGTAACTGGCTTGTTTGCATTTGAACCAGAAGAGTTGTTATGTCATTCTGCTGTTTCAATACATTGTAGAGGTCTCCAGCAGATGGATTTTGATTTGATGGAAGCAAACTGTTTTGAGTGGTAACATTGGGATCGGATAAAATAATAGAAGCTTTAGAAGTTTGAACAGCAGGGCGAGCCGTTTGTGACACCAAAGAATTGAAAACAGTGTCATCAACCTGGGGTGGAATATGCTGTACATAAGCCATGTATAGATCTGACTCAACCTCTTTATCCAATAGCAGTCCTGCATCTTCTTGAAGCTTTTTTGCAGGTTTGGTAACCAACTGTGAAGTTTGTGAAAGGAGTAAAGTAGGTTTGATCTTGGGTCTAGCACCTTTTCTAACATATGAATCCATTCCATCAGAACGCTTAGATGTAATGCTGCCTTTAGTGCTGCCCTCTAGAACCATTAGCTTGGCGTTAGCAGCAGCTATTTTGGTGTCCATCTCAAGTTCTTCCTTTCTTTTCTTTAACAGGTATTCCTGCTCCTCCAGCGCATGCTTCTCCTTTAAAGCAGCTGCACATGCCAGGAGTGCAGCCCTTTCTGCTTCTGCTTTTATTTGTTCAGAAAGTGTTGAAGATTTGCTGGTTGTTGTAGAAGAACCCCTTTGACTCCCAGTCTTTCTAAAAGACCTTAAAGAAACATTTGAAATGCTGTCATGAGGTTCAATTTGTAGCTCCTCCTCCCTCATAATCAAGCTACCACTGGCAGCTTTTGTTTCAGCTTCATTATCATTTTTACTTTCATTTTCTCTAATATCGTCAGGCACACCGACTGAGCAACCCTGAGCCTCAGCCAACCATTTATGAGTAGAAGTAACAAAATCATGAACATTCAACATTTTAGCTTGAAACCATGTATCATGCTTTTGTGTTTCATCTACCGGCAATAATCTCAACAAACACTGGTGTACCTTTTGTATTTCATTATACAAACCTAAATACCTTTTAAATTCTCCCTTAATGTCATTCAGACACCCTTTGTCATTTTTCAACACTGTAATAGTTTGTCTTAATTTTGTGAGCTTATTTAACTTTGTTTTTCTCTCACTTTCTAAGTTACTGATTTTCATCAACAAAGCTTTGCCTGTTAATTTCACTTGTCTTTTTTCAGCTTCCCTCTGAGAACTTTCCTCTTCACCCATAATGTTATGTTGACCCTCCTGATCCAGACCAACATTTTCCTCTTCTGCCATAATGGCCGACAGTTTTCAGTTAATTTGGTCGCAAATTGTAGATTGTTTATTTATGGAGAACTCTCCTTTTCTTTTAAGCAGTCTTCAGTCTGCTACCAATGCATTGGATTTAAGCTTGGACCTTTGTGTGCACAAATGATGGCCATTCATAGATATCAGCGCTGACCCACATACCCCAATGATGCGTTGGCCGGCATTGATGATCTGTGTCCCGATGTCCTGTTACGAATCCTTGTGGCTCCAATAGCTCGATCCATGCAGCTCTGTTCCAAGCGTGCAGCGTCGTTTGCTCCTCTGCGGCTCCAGTTCAGACGTCCGGTGACCCGATCGCTCCTGTGCGGCTCCAGTTCAGACGTCCGGTGACCCGATCGCTCCTGTGTGGTTCCGGTTCTGACGCCGATGTCCCGTTCGCTCCTGTGCGGCTCCGGTTCCGACGCCGGTGTCGCGATCGCTCCTCTGCGGCTCCGGTTCCGACGCCCGGTGTCACGATCGCTCCTCTGCGGCTCCGACGCCCGGTGTCGCGATCGCTCCTCTGCGGCTCCGACGCCCGGTGTCGCGATCGCTCCTCTGCGGCTCCGACGCCCGGTGTCGCGATCGCTCCTCTGCGGCTCCGACGCCCGGTGTCGCGATCGCTCCTCTGCGGCTCCGACGCCCGGTGTCGCGATCGCTCCTCTGCGGCTCCGACGCCCGGTGTCACGATCGTTCCTCTGCGGCTCCGACGCCCGGTGTCCCGATCGCTCCTCTGCGGCTCCGACGCCCGGTGTCTCGGTCGCTCCTGTCCGGTTCCGACGCCCGGTGTCTCGGTCGCTCCTGTCCGGTTCCGACGTCCGGTGACCCGATCGCTCCTGTGCGGCTCCAGTTCAGACGTCCGGTGACCCGATCGCTCCTGTGCGGCTCCGGTTCCGACGCCGGTGTCGCGATCGCTCCTCTGCGGCTCCGGTTCCGACGCCCGGTGTCGCGATCGCTCCTCTGCGGCTCCGACGCCCGGTGTCGCGATCGCTCCTCTGCGGCTCCGACGCCCGGTGTCGCGATCGCTCCTCTGCGGCTCCGACGCCCGGTGTCGCGATCGCTCCTCTGCGGCTCCGACGCCCGGTGTCGCGATCGCTCCTCTGCGGCTCCGACGCCCGGTGTCGCGATCGCTCCTCTGCGGCTCCGACGCCCGGTGTCGCGATCGCTCCTCTGCGGCTCCAACGCCCGGTGTCACGATCGTTCCTCTGCGGCTCCGACGCCCGGTGTCCCGATCGCTCCTCTCCGGTTCCGACGCCCGGTGTCTCGGTCGCTCCTGTCCGGCTCCGGCGCCCGGTGTCCCGGTCGCTCCTCTCCGATTGTCCGGTGGCTCCAATAGCCTGCTTCGGTGCGACCTTTACTTTGCGGCTTCGTGCAACCAAATGCAGAAGGATCGGTGGTTCCTCCAAACGAGGCAGTTTTCTATCTAAATGTAGCGTCTAAAATCCTGTATTTTAGGCTACGGGTTGTTGACTGTTGAAGCGTTGGTCTTACGTGTGCTCTATTAAGAATTCCCGATGCCAGTCTTTGTTTTGTTTTATAATAAAGTCGTTTATTGTTTGCATGTTGTCCATCGCTGCTATTTCCATTGCAAATTCACTTACATTCTGACATAGAACCTTAACCTGAAACACAATAGAAAACTGTTGCCCCTTCCTATCAACAACACCTGAACATAATCATGCTTGTCCTTAAATAACCCATCCCCCATTAGACACAGAACTCAAATGAAATACGCCCCCTGGTGGCGATAAACACAAAAAAGGCTAAATGGCTCCTACAGACAGTTTGTGAAATTTAAGCACCACAATCAAATTTCAGCATAATTTGATTTAGTATGAATTAGAAATGCTGAGAAGCAGTAGATCTGGTTGTTTAAAGCTGGAACCAAGTCAAAATTTTGAGTTTTAAGCTTTTTTACTGTTAGTGACCAAAAACACTTTATCTCAGCGAGAGAAGCCAAAAACGGACAGTTTGTGAAATTTCAGCACCACAATCAAATTTCAGCATAATTTGCTTTAGAATAACTTGGAAATGCTGAGAAGCAGTAGATCTGGTTGTTTGAAGCTGGAACCAAGTCAAAATTTTGAGTTTTAAGCTTTTTTACTGTTAGTGACCAAAAAACGCTTTATCTCAGCGAGAGAAGCCAAAAACGGACAGTTTGTGAAATTTCAGCACCACAATCAAATTTCAGCATAATTTGCTATAGTATAAATTGGAAATGCTGAGAAGCAGTAGATCTGGTTGTTTGAAGCTGGAACCAAGTCAAAATTTTCAGTTTTAAGCTTTTTTACTGTTAGTGACCAAAAAACGCTTTATCTCACCGAGAGAAGCCAAAAGTGGACAGTCTGTGAAATTTCAGCACCACAATCAAATTTCAGCATAATTTGCTTTAGTATAAATTTGAAATGCAGAGAAACAGTAAATCTGGTTGTTTGAAGCTGGAACCAGTTCAAATTTTTGAGTTTTAAGCTTTTTTACTGTTAGTGACCAAAAACACTTTATCTCAGCGAGAGAAGCCAAAAGTGGACAGTTTGTGAAATTTCAGCACCACAATCAAATTACAGCATAATTTGCTTTAGTATAACTTGGAAATGCAGAGAAACAGTAAATCTGGTTGTTTGAAGCTGGAACCAGTTCGAAATTTTGAGTTTTAAGCTTTTTTACTGTTAGTGACCAAAAACGCTTTATCTCAGCGAGAGAAGCCAAAAACGGACAGTTTGTGAAATTTCAGCACCACAATCAAATTTCAGCATAATTTGCTTTAGTATAAATTGGAAATGCTGAGAAGCAGTAGATCTGGTTGTTTGAAGCTGGAACTAAGTCAAAATTTTGAGTTTTAAGCTTTTTTACTGTTAGTGACCAAAAACGCTTTATCTCAGCGAGAGAAGCCAAAAACGGACAGTTTGTGAAATTTCAGCACCACAATCAAATTTCAGCATAATTTGCTTTAGTACAACTTGGAAATGCTGAGAAGCAGTAGATCTGGTTGTTTGAAGCTGGAACTAAGTCAAAATTTTGAGTTTTAAGCTTTTTTACTGTTAGTGACCAAAAACGCTTTATCTCAGCGAGAGAAGCCAAAAACGGACATTTTGTGAAATTTCAGCACCACAATCAAATTTCAGCATAATTTGCTTAATATAACTTGGAAATGCAGAGAAGCAGTAGATTTGGTTGTTTGAAGCTGGAACCAGTTCAAAATTTTGAGTTTTAAGCTTTTTTACTGTTAGTGACCAAAAACGCTTTATCTCAGCGAGAGAAGCCAAAAGTGGACAGTTTGTGAAATTTCAGCACCACAATCAAATTTCAGCATAATTTGCTTTAGTATAAATTGGAAATGCTGAGAAGCAGTAGATCTGGTTGTTTGAAGCTGGAACCAAGGCAAAATTTTGAGTTTTAAGCTTTTTTACTGTTAGTGACCAAAAACGTTTATCTCAGCGAGAGAAGCCAACAACGGACAGTAAGTGATATTTCAGCACCACAATCAAATTACAGCATAATTTGCTTTGGTATAACTTGGAAATGCTGAGAAGCAGTAAATCTGGTTGTTTGAAACTGGAACCAGTTCGAAATTTTGAGTTTTAAGCTTTTTTACTGTTAGTGACCAAAAACGCTTTTTCTCAGCGAGAGAAGCCAAAAACGGATAGTAGGCCTATGTGAAATTTCAGCACCACAATCAAATTTCAGCATAATTTGCTTTGGTATAACTTGGAAATGCAGAGAAGCAGTAGATCTGGTTGTTTGAAGCTGGAACTAAGTCAAAATTTTGAGTTTTAAGCTTTTTTACTGTTAGTGACCAAAAACGCTTTATCTCAGCGAGAGAAGCCAAAAATGGACAGTTTGTGAAATTTCAGCACCACAATCAAATTTCAGCATAATTTGCTGTAATATAACTTGGAAATGCAGAGAAGCAGTAGATCTGGTTGTTTGAAGCTGGAACTAAGTCAAAATTTTGAGTTTTAAGCTTTTTTACTGTTAGTGACCAAAAACGCTTTATCTCAGCGAGAGAAGCCAAAAACGGACAGTTTGTGAAATTTCAGCACCACAATCAAATTTCAGCATAATTTGCTTTGGTATAACTTGGAAATGCTGAGAAGCAGTAGATCTGGTTGTTTGAAGCTGGAACCAGTTCAAAATTTTGAGTTTTAAGCTTTTTTACTGTTAGTGACCAAAAACGCTTTATCTCAGCGAGAGAAGCCAAAAACGGACAGTTTGTGAAATTTCAGCACCACAATCAAATTTCAGCATAATTTGCTTTAGTATAACTTGGAAATGCAGAGAAGCAGTAAATCTGGTTGTTTGAAGCTGGAACCAGTTCGAAATTTTGAGTTTTAAGCTTTTTTACTGTTAGTGACCAAAAACGCTTTATCTCAGCGAGAGAAGCCAAAAGTGGACAGTTTGTGAAATTTCAGCACCACAATCAAATTTCAGCATAATTTGCTTTGGTATAACTTGGAAATGCAGAGAAGCAGTAGATTTGGTTGTTTGAAGCTGGAACCAGTTCAAAATTTTGAGTTTTAAGCTTTTTTACTGTTAGTGACCAAAAACGCTTTATCTCAGCGAGAGAAGCCAAAAGTGGACAGTTTGTGAAATTTCAGCACCACAATCAAATTTCAGCATAATTTGCTTTAGTATAAATTGGAAATGCTGAGAAGCAGTAGATCTGGTTGTTTGAAGCTGGAACCAAGGCAAAATTTTGAGTTTTAAGCTTTTTTACTGTTAGTGACCAAAAACGCTTTATCTCAGCGAGAGAAGCCAACAACGGACAGTAAGTGATATTTCAGCACCACAATCAAATTACAGCATAATTTGCTTTGGTATAACTTGGAAATGCAGAGAAGCAGTAAATCTGGTTGTTTGAAACTGGAACCAGTTCGAAATTTTGAGTTTTAAGCTTTTTTACTGTTAGTGACCAAAAACGCTTTTTCTCAGCGAGAGAAGCCAAAAACGGACAGTAGGCCTATGTGAAATTTCAGCACCACAATCAAATTTCAGCATAATTTGCTTTGGTATAACTTGGAAATCCAGAGAAGCAGTTGATCTGGTTGTTTGAAGCTGGAACTAAGTCAAAATTTTGAGTTTTAAGCTTTTTTACTGTTAGTGACCAAAAACGCTTTATCTCAGCGAGAGAAGCCAAACACGGACAGTTTGTGAAATTTCAGCACCACAATCAAATTTCAGCATAATTTGCTTTAGTATAACTTGGAAATGCAGAGAAGCAGTAAATCTGGTTGTTTGAAGCTGGAACCAGTTCGAAATTTTTGAGTTAAGCTTTTTTACTGTTAGTGACCAAAAACGCTTTATCTCAGCGAGAGAAGCCAAAAGTGGACAGTTTGTGAAATTTCAGCACCACAATCAAATTTCAGCATAATTTGCTTTGGTATAACTTGGAAATGCAGAGAAGCAGTAGATCTGGTTGTTTGAAGCTGGAACCAGTTCAAAATTTTGAGTTTTAAGCTTTTTTACTGTTAGTGACCAAAAACGCTTTATCTCAGCGAGAGAAGCCAAAAGTGGACAGTTTGTGAAATTTCAGCACCACAATCAAATTTCAGCATAATTTGCTTTAGTATAAATTGGAAATGCTGAGAAGCAGTAGATCTGGTTGTTTGAAGCTGGAACCAAGGCAAAATTTTGAGTTTTAAGCTTTTTTACTGTTAGTGACCAAAAACGCTTTATCTCAGCGAGAGAAGCCAACAACGGACAGTAAGTGATATTTCAGCACCACAATCAAATTACAGCATAATTTGCTTTGGTATAACTTGGAAATGCAGAGAAGCAGTAAATCTGGTTGTTTGAAACTGGAACCAGTTCGAAATTTTGAGTTTTAAGCTTTTTTACTGTTAGTGACCAAAAACGCTTTTTCTCAGCGAGAGAAGCCAAAAACGGACAGTAGGCCTATGTGAAATTTCAGCACCACAATCAAATTTCAGCATAATTTGCTTTGGTATAACTTGGAAATCCAGAGAAGCAGTTGATCTGGTTGTTTGAAGCTGGAACTAAGTCAAAATTTTGAGTTTTAAGCTTTTTTACTGTTAGTGACCAAAAACGCTTTATCTCAGCGAGAGAAGCCAAAAATGGACAGTTTGTGAAATTTCAGCACCACAATCAAATTTCAGCATAATTTGCTTTAATATAACTTGGAAATGCAGAGAAGCAGTAGATCTGGTTGTTTGAAGCTGGAACTAGTTTGAAATTTTGAGTTTTAAGCTTTTTTACTGTTAGTGACCAAAAACGCTTTATCTCAGCGAGAGAAGCCAAAAACGGACAGTTTGTGAAATTTCAGCACCACAATCAAATTTCAGCATAATTTGCTTTAGTACAACTTGGAAATGCTGAGAAGCAGTAGATCTGGTTGTTTGAAGCTGGAACTAAGTCAAAATTTTGAGTTTTAAGCTTTTTTACTGTTAGTGACCAAAAACGCTTTATCTCAGCGAGAGAAGCCAAAAACGGACAGTTTGTGAAATTTCAGCACCACAATCAAATTTCAGCATAATTTGCTTTAGTATAAATTGGAAATGCTGAGAAGCAGTAGATCTGGTTGTTTGAAGCTGGAACCAAGGCAAAATTTTGAGTTTTAAGCTTTTTTACTGTTAGTGACCAAAAACGCTTTATCTCAGCGAGAGAAGCCAACAACGGACAGTAAGTGATATTTCAGCACCACAATCAAATTACAGCATAATTTGCTTTGGTATAACTTGGAAATGCTGAGAAGCAGTAAATCTGGTTGTTTGAAACTGGAACCAGTTCGAAATTTTGAGTTTTAAGCTTTTTTACTGTTAGTGACCAAAAACGCTTTTTCTCAGCGAGAGAAGCCAAAAACGGATAGTAGGCCTATGTGAAATTTCAGCACCACAATCAAATTTCAGCATAATTTGCTTTAATATAACTTGGAAATGCAGAGAAGCAGTAGATCTGGTTGTTTGAAGCTGGAACTAAGTCAAAATTTTGAGTTTTAAGCTTTTTTACTGTTAGTGACCAAAAACGCTTTATCTCAGCGAGAGAAGCCAAAAATGGACAGTTTGTGAAATTTCAGCACCACAATCAAATTTCAGCATAATTTGCTTTAATATAACTTGGAAATGCAGAGAAGCAGTAGATCTGGTTGTTTGAAGCTGGAACTAAGTCAAAATTTTGAGTTTTAAGCTTTTTTACTGTTAGTGACCAAAAACGCTTTATCTCAGCGAGAGAAGCCAAAAATGGACAGTTTGTGAAATTTCAGCACCACAATCAAATTTCAGCATAATTTGCTTTGGTATAACTTGGAAATGCTGAGAAGCAGTAGATCTGGTTGTTTGAAGCTGGAACCAGTTCAAAATTTTGAGTTTTAAGCTTTTTTACTGTTAGTGACCAAAAACGCTTTATCTCAGCGAGAGAAGCCAAAAACGGACAGTTTGTGAAATTTCAGCACCACAATCAAATTTCAGCATAATTTGCTTTAGTATAAATTGGAAATGCTGAGAAGCAGTAGATCTGGTTGTTTGAAGCTGGAACCAAGGCAAAATTTTGAGTTTTAAGCTTTTTTACTGTTAGTGACTCAAACGCTTTATCTCAGCGAGAGAAGCCAAAAACGGATAGTAGGCCTATGTGAAATTTCAGCACCACAATCAAATTTCAGCATAATTTGCTTTGGTATAACTTGGAAATGCAGAGAAGCAGTAGATCTGGTTGTTTGAAGCTGGAACCAGTTCAAATTTTTGAGTTTTAAGCTTTTTTACTGTTAGTGACCAAAAACACTTTATCTCAGCGAGAGAAGCCAAAAACGGACAGTTTGTGAAATTTCAGCACCACAATCAAATTACAGCATAATTTGCTTTAGTATAAATTGGAAATGCTGAGAAGCAGTAAATCTGGTTGTTTGAAGCTGGAACCAGTTCGAAATTTTGAGTTTTAAGCTTTTTTATTGTTAGTGACCAAAAACGCTTTATCTCAGCGAGAGAAGCCAAAAATGGACAGTTTGTGAAATTTCAGCACCACAATCAAATTTCAGCATAATTTGCTTTAGTATAAATTGGAAATGCAGAGAAGCAGTAGATCTGGTTGTTTGAAGCTGGAACCAGTTTGAAATTTTGAGTTCTAAGCTTTTTTACTGTTAGTGACCAAAAACGCTTTATCTCAGCGAGAGAAGCCAAAAACGGACAGTTTGTGAAATTTCAGCACCACAATCAAATTTCAGCATAATTTGCTTTAGTATAAATTGGAAATGCTGAGAAGCAGTAGATCTGGTTGTTTGAAGCTGGAACCAAGGCAAAATTTTGAGTTTTAAGCTTTTTTACTGTTAGTGACCAAAAACGCTTTATCTCAGCGAGAGAAGCCAAAAACGGATAGTAGGCCTATGTGAAATTTCAGCACCACAATCAAATTTCAGCATAATTTGCTTTGGTATAACTTGGAAATGCAGAGAAGCAGTAGATCTGGTTGTTTGAAGCTGGAACCAGTTTGAAATTTTGAGTTCTAAGCTTTTTTACTGTTAGTGACCAAAAACGCTTTATCTCAGCGAGAGAAGCCAAAAACGGACAGTTTGTGAAATTTCAGCACCACAATCAAATTTCAGCATAATTTGCTTTAGTATAACTTGGAAATGCAGAGAAGCAGTAAATCTGGTTGTTTGAAGCTGGAACCAGTTCAAATTTTTGAGTTTTAAGCTTTTTTACTGTTAGTGACCAAAAACACTTTATCTCAGCGAGAGAAGCCAAAAACGGACAGTTTGTGAAATTTCAGCACCACAATCAAATTACAGCATAATTTGCTTTAGTATAAATTGGAAATGCTGAGAAGCAGTAAATCTGGTTGTTTGAAGCTGGAACCAGTTCGAAATTTTGAGTTTTAAGCTTTTTTATTGTTAGTGACCAAAAACGCTTTATCTCAGCGAGAGAAGCCAAAAATGGACAGTTTGTGAAATTTCAGCACCACAATCAAATTTCAGCATAATTTGCTTTAGTATAACTTGGAAATGCAGAGAAGCAGTAAATCTGGTTGTTTGAAGCTGGAACCAGTTCGAAATTTTGAGTTTTAAGCTTTTTTACTGTTAGTGACCAAAAACACTTTATCTCAGCGAGAGAAGCCAAAAACGGACAGTTTGTGAAATTTCAGCACCACAATCAAATTACAGCATAATTTGCTTTAGTATAAATTGGAAATGCTGAGAAGCAGTAAATCTGGTTGTTTGAAGCTGGAACCAGTTCGAAATTTTGAGTTTTAAGCTTTTTTATTGTTAGTGACCAAAAACGCTTTATCTCAGCGAGAGAAGCCAAAAATGGACAGTTTGTGAAATTTCAGCACCACAATCAAATTTCAGCATAATTTGCTTTAGTATAAATTGGAAATGCAGAGAAGCAGTAGATCTGGTTGTTTGAAGCTGGAACCAGTTCAAAATTTTGAGTTCTAAGCTTTTTTACTGTTAGTGACCAAAAACGCTTTATCTCAGCGAGAGAAGCCAAAAACGGACAGTTTGTGAAATTTCAGCACCACAATCAAATTTCAGCATAATTTGCTTTAGTATAAATTGGAAATGCTGAGAAGCAGTAGATCTGGTTGTTTGAAGCTGGAACCAAGGCAAAATTTTGAGTTTTAAGCTTTTTTACTGTTAGTGACCAAAAACGCTTTATCTCAGCGAGAGAAGCCAAAAACGGATAGTAGGCCTATGTGAAATTTCAGCACCACAATCAAATTTCAGCATAATTTGCTTTGGTATAACTTGGAAATGCAGAGAAGCAGTAGATCTGGTTGTTTGAAGCTGGAACCAGTTCAAATTTTTGAGTTTTAAGCTTTTTTACTGTTAGTGACCAAAAACACTTTATCTCA